>NC_056750.1:212061123-212188623 GCF_019279795.1 Protopterus annectens | reverse complement strand
GTATCATCATATGCACAGGGTGTGTTGTTGGTTTGCCAGAGGCCTAGACTGAGCCATACAACTGACAACATGTGTGTGTGTGTGTGTGTGTGTGTGTGTGTGTGTGTGTGTGTGTGTGTGTGTGTGTGAGGGGGCTGAGTACTGTTATGGGCCAATGGTGATGTTGTGTGTGCAGGTATGTGGTTGCCCTAGGTTTGTTATTTATGTGTGTGTGTGTGTGTGTGTGTGTGTGTGTGTGTTTGTATGCACACAGTTCCACCATGTGGCTGCCCTATACGGGGATTTGTGAGACAGCTACAGACTGTACCTGGCAGGGTTTGCAGTTCACCGTCTCCGGCCACGAACACGGGACCTGTGCCTGGCAGGGGTGCTACAGGCAGTATCAGGTACAAAGCCACATCGGGTACTGTCCTTCGAGGTTGACAGACATCCACTGGATCCAGGTCCCACCTTGGACTGGCCAGGGCCATGTGCACATAGTCTGCTATGATGGTCTGTGGACAGCACCCCCCCCCACAGTGCTGGGGCTGGTACTGCCACTACGGGAGTGGCTGTGACTGGTGGGATGTCCACGGTGACCTCCAAGCTGCTGGTGTTGCTGTCATACGTCCACATGGTCATTGCAACCGTCCCGCCTTGTCCTGATGCATGGACATGACATTGTGGATGAGATCCATTGTCTCACCCCACCGTCTATCCATGATCTCGGTGTAATTACGAATGGCACCTGCTAAGTCATGGATGCTGTCAGTTACAGAGGTGTGATGAGCCCTCTGCACCCTTAGACCCTGTCTGGTATACCATTCCATTCATGTCTGTGCCTCCATGACAGACTGGAACATGCATGTGGTTGATATAGATGTGGCACGTCTGCCAGGGGCATGATGATCAGAAGTGCTCCTACGAGCACCCCTGAACATCTGCCTATGTGATACCCTGCCAGACATCAGGCTATGGCTGCTGTGTCCTGACACACGTGCCATAGATACCACACTGTCCTGGCCAATGCCAACTATAGACCGTCCCTCAGCTAAGACCAACGGTGATGAGGTACGTAGAGGCAGTTTGACTGTGTGCATGGATGGGGTGGATACATGTGGGATGTCAATTGGTGGCCCAGCAGCAGCCCCTGACGACCCTGCCTGTGCCTCAACACACCTATCCTCATGGTCACTGTCTGTATCAGTGACATCAGATTCCTTGCGGGAGGGACCCCGCCCCACCTCGCCACCCGTGAGGGGAAAACAGGGAACAGACTGTAAGACCTGTACATCACTGCCAAACAGTACATATCCACACACACACACACACACACACACACACACACACACACACACACACACACACACATGGCCACACACATAGACATACACACATGCAGTCGACATAATGGCAACCCACACATTCCACCAGACAGTACCTACAGACAGCTCCAGCACCCCCATAACACACACAATAGCAGGTGATGGTGCAGTACAGTATCACACACAAATCTGTAATTACACACATGTCAGCATGCAGGACATGTGGTGCTCAACAGCATGCAGTGCAACTGTAGTCAATCCCCATTACCACATTATACATGGCTGTGATGCATGGCGTCTGTTAGTAGGTGATGGCCCTCCCACTGGAACACACTGCACCCATGTCCACAGCACTGCTGTGCATCTGCACCCTGGCATGTACTGTGCACCATACCTCACAGGTGTACACACCATTGCAGGATGTGTATCTGTGTCCAGTTATGTTTCTGCTGCTGCTTACAGCCTCTGTGTGTTTCTGGATTATATGTGGACACATTTCAGTGACTGCCTGATGTGTATTCACAGATGTCATCATCAGTGGTGCATGTATGAGTGACAGAATACCAATAGACCGACCACAGCCACAATGTACTGTACCTATGGTGAGTGTAGAGACCATTACTGACCATTATTGAGCCCTGGCTGATGTTGCCTGTGGTACACATAGGTTCATAGGTGAGTACTGGTCTATTGGTTCTTGGGCCTACATATGCCTAGCCACAGGGATTCCCAGCCATGCACCACCCAATAATGTTATTCCCCAGTGTCCCTATCAGGCTGTGGCACAGATGTACTACCCATCCAGTTGTCAAGTGTTTTTGTAAAGGGGGCCAATGAGTAGCATTGCCTGACATGAATGTTCCAGTAGGCCATGCTGTGGTTACATTTTAAGCACTTTGCAGAAACCTTTTCAATACACACTGCTGTACCAGCAGTTTGATATACACCTGACATACAGTTCTAATACATTTGCAACAGAAGTATCTTACATGAATCATGCTGCTATTCACAAATGATACATAACCATTTACAAAATTCCAGACAGCTGTGCTGGCAGTATTTCCCTTTGTCATGCTTCTATATAAATCATGTTGATATTCACAAATGACATATAATTATTTACAAAATTCCAAATAGCTATGCTGGCAGTATCTCTCTTTGTCACACTTCTCCCCCCCTCCTCGAAGACTCAAAGCTAGTTTTTCATGCGACCCTTAAGAAACATTGCTTGAGAGGAATTAGCCTATCTGGGAATTCATTACCCCATTCCCTGTCTTGAGATCCCAGCTGCCTTCTACTGTCAATACTTAGCACCAGGGCCTCTCAATCATAGTAAGGTTTTATCATGTTAACATGGTACAGTTTGTTCTTCTGCCTCCTGCCTAGCAGTTCTGGTATGTAGTTAACATCACTGATCTTCCTTACCACTTTGGAAGGTCCCTCCCAAGCTGCCTGCAGCTTGTTTTGTCTTACAGGAATGAAAACCATAACCTGCTGCCCCACAGAGTCTAGCTTGAGCAATCCTGTCACAGCATACCTTTTTCTCCTGTTGGGCTTCTGCTAGGTTCGCCTGGGCCAAGCCCATGAGTTCCCTGGGCCTCTTCCTGAGGTTTAGAACATATGCCACAACAGACTCCTTGCGGGATTCCCATTCAACCTCCCACTCATCATGAATCAAATCTAGAGGTCCTCTCACCCTATGCCCATAAAGCAACTCAAAGGATGAAAAACCTGTGGATTCCTGGGGCACCTCTCTGTAAGCAAACAGATGGGGCAAATATTTGTCCCACTCCCTCTTAAACTGATCTGCAAATGCCTGTAGCATGGTGTTAACTGTAGAGTTTAACCTCTTAATCAGATCATTAGTCTGGGGATGGTAGGGGGTGGTTTTTAGGTGATTTACCCCACAGTGCTTCCACAGACAAGCCAGCAGGTCTGACATGAAATTGGCACCTCCGTCAGTCAGCATTTCTTTTGGGAAACCTACCCTGCTGAAAATCTCTAACAAAACATTTGCCACCATTTCTGCTTCAATGGAGGACAGAGCCACCGCCTTAGGGTATCTGGTGACATAATCTACTACCACTAGGATATATTTCTTTCCTGTGTAACTTGGGGTACTCAGAGGCCCCACAATATCCATAGCTACCCACTAAAATAGCTCCTCTATCACAGGCAAAGGGAGCTTTGATCTTGTCTCCTGCCTTGCTTACCTTTTGGCAGTGCTCACAGGTACTGCAGTACCATGTTACATCTCTGAAACTCGTTACATCTCTGAAACTCCCAGGCCAATAAAAGTTCTGCATAATATGTCTCTTTGTGCCCATATGACCTGCAAAGTGAATGTCATTGGCAATGGCTCGAAGTGCCAGATGGTAGGCTCTCTGAGGTACATATTATAATCTCGAATGATTAAAAGAACAAACTCTCTTTTATTGACCCCTTAAAATTGAAAGCACTAAATCCCGAACACATGGAACAGCAATTTTTTTCCAAGGAAAAAAATCATTGGGCCGTTTTCGGGTCTTTGCCATTTCCTCCACTGTGGTATGATCTTGGAGTTGGTATATTTAAGCAGGGGGTGCATGTGGGGCACAGGGATGTGAGGGTGGCAAAGCTCCCACTTTATTTTGTGTTTGGATTTTTTTTTTTTTTGGAGCAGCGATTTTTTTTCCTTGGGGAAAAAAAATTGCTGTTCCGTGTGTTTGGTGATTTCGATTTTCAGGGGTCGATTTAATCATTTGAGGTTATAATATAGACCAGGCTCTGGGCACAACCACTGACAGCTAAGCCTGTCTCAACCTTTAACTATTGCAGGCTTCTCAATGGTAAGGACAGAAGTTATGTTTCTCTTGCAGTGGCCTGTTTTCCATCTACCAAGACAGGATATAACCTCTTGTGGTTGTTTGGTACCCTTGTTGTCTCCAGACAACTTACTGCTGGCATTTTGTCATTCCTACTTACTGGCTCTCAAACCTTTTGCTCCCCACCTTGCCTCCGTGGACATCTATATGCTACATGGCCCCATTGGTTGCATTTAAAACATTTAACCCTTGGTCCTGTTTGTGTACCTGGACTAGTGGCTTCCCCCACTATTGGCAGACTCTGTTGGGGCAGTTGAGGCTGCCCACCATGGGTTCACTTAGACCCATGAGCAGCACTGGGTATTGCTGTCCTGTGCAAAGATGTCTTGCTTGCTAGGGATAGCCTTTTTCCCCAACTCATCTGCAGTATTGCATTCCATATCTGCCAACCAGATTCTCATGTCCTCAGGCAAAGTGCTAAGGGTTTGTTCCCTCAACAAAAGGTCTGCCAGCCCTTCAAAAGTGGTGACCTGACACTCACTCACCCACCTATGAAAATAAGTCCTTAGTCCACAATATATTCACACACACTTTCATCTGCCTTGCATCTATGCTCACAAAGTTGTTTTTCTGTAAGCTTCAGGTGTTAACTTAAAACACTCTAATAAACAATTTTTTAACATTATTATAATTTAAGCAATCAGTATCAGACAATTTAGAAATAGCAGTTACAGCTTTACCATGGAGTAAGGCTGTCAGGAACTGTACCCAGAACCTTTGGTCAATATTATACTGTTTACAAACCCTTTCAAACATATGAATAAAACTGTCAAAATGATCATCCTTTGTAAATTGTGGAAGAAATGTACTGACCTTTGTTGCTTCTGAGGTTTGGTTACTGTCTTCCCTATTACCTTCATGACCTTGGCAAAGAGTCAGCATCTCCTCCATGTTGCCTCTGCCTCTCATTTTCCTCAGTTTCCAGACATCTCAGTCTCTCTGCTGATTCTGGTTTGATCTCCAAATGCTGCAAGTCTCTCTGCTGATTCTATTTCTAAACATCTGGCCTCCAGTTCATGTCACTTTAACTCCAGACAGATTTTTAAGTCATCTGTGGAAAGGTTGAACTGTCCATTTTCTAAGAGCTATACATCCCTAGGGCCAGTCTGGTTGTCCTTCTGGTTGCTGGTTTGTGAAGCAGCTGTGAATAAGGCTGCAATCATTTCTGCTTTAGTCAGGTTGGCATGCACCAGTCCTTTGGCCTGACACATCTCAGCCAACTGGCTCCTTGTCAGCTTCACAGTCACGAGAAAAATGGTGGTACTGTATAAGCACTATATGAACAATCCAACACTATTCACGCCAAATCTTTTATGGCAAAGCTTTCGGGTTAACCACCCTTCATCAGTGTCAGCTTGCCATACTCCTCTGCTGACATCCTTGCTTGCTTGCTCTCCCTGACTAACTAAGCTAACAAAAAAAAAATAAAACTATTGTGAAGTGAGTACAAACACCTGTTTCAGTGATCACTGTTTACAGGCTACAGGAGTTCAACATCCACACCACTGAATCCCAATATGTGATGTGGTGATCCCACCACTGTCAGCCAATAAATGTGATGCCCCACCACTAGCAACAGTACTAAAGGAGCCTCAATCCTCACCACTGGTAACAGTGGGGGACATACACTGGGAGGATAACAGGTACACACACAGTATTTCCAGCTGCAGCTCTCTGCATCAAGTGCAGTTTCCCTTAAGAGCACACAGAGATCACAGTCAGTCCTGGGTAGTTCCCCAGGAATCCACAGGTTTTTCACCCTTTGAGTTTCTGTATGGGCATAGCGTGAGGGGACCTCTAGATTTAATTCGAGATGAGTGGGAAGGTGAGTGCGAGTCTCCCAAGGAGTCTGCTGTGGCATACGTCCTAAACCTCAATACAAGGCTCAGGGAACTCATGGGCTTGGCCCAGGAGAGCCTGACAGAAGCCCAACAACAGGAAAAGGCGTGGTATGACAGGAATGCTCAAGCAAGAGAGTATGCTGTGGGGCAGCAGATAATGGTTCATATTCCTGTCAGACACAACAAGCTGCAAGCAACTTGGGAGGGACCGTACAATGTGGTAAGAAAGGTAAGTAATGTTAACTACATGGTGGAACTGCTAGGCAGACAGCAGGTGCACAAATTGTACCATGTTAACATGATGAAACCTTACCATGATATGGAGGCCCTTGTGCTGAGCATTTGCAGTGGACTGCAGGAGGAGTCTGAGGGAGATCTGGGGACTGATCTCCTCAGTGAGGCTTGGGCTGACACCTCAGTGGAAGGGGTAGCAATGTCCCAGCAGCTATCTCCTACCCAGGTTCGAGAACTCTGAGCAGTGTTGCAAGAATTTGGGGACATGCTCACTGGGAAACCAGAGTGCACCCACCTAGTGCAGCACCAGGTGGATACAGGACCCCAAAGGCCTATTAGGCAGGCCCCTTATAGGGTGCTTGAGAGAGTCAGAAAGACCCTGAGGGAGGAGGTGCAGGAGCTGTTGGAACTAGGAGTGATTCAAGAGTCCAACAGTCCCTGGGCCTCCCCAGTGGTGTTGGGGCCAAAGAAGGATGGCAGCACCAGGTTCTGTGTGGACTACAGAAAATTAAATAGTCATACAGTGTCAGATGCTTACCCCATGCCTAGGACAGATGAGGCCCTAGAGCAGCTGGGTGGGGCTAAGTATCTTACAACCATTGATCTTACCAAGGGTTACTGGCAGGTGCCCTTGACTCCCAGTGCTAGAGAGAAGTCAGCCTTTGTGACTCCTTTTGGCTTGCATGAATTCACAAAGATGCCCTTTGGGATGAAGAATGCCCCAGCGACTTTCCAGAGGCTGGTAGATCATATCCTGGTAGGAACAGAAGGGTTTTCCCTTGCTTACCTACATGATGTTGCCATCTACAGCCATTCCTGGCCAGAGCATCTTCAGCATGTCAGGGAGGTGCTGGGCAGACTACAGAGGGCAGGGTTGACCATTAAGCCAAGCAAATGTCAAGTGGGTATGGCAGAGGTCTCCTACTTAGGACATAGAATGGGGAGTGCTAAGATAAGGATTAGAAAAAAAAACAACAGATCGAAGTGAGAAAAGTGGTTGACTGAACATACCAAATAAAGAAATAGAATAAAATGCGCCATATAACATCATTTGGTTGAAAGCATCTGCACTTGTTGGTGGCGACATCCGACTGCTCACGTTTTCCGTTTCTTTTTGTTTTAGTTTTTTTTTTTCCATAAGGACAGAACCTGCTAAAGTGGAAGCCATTCAGGTATGGCCTGCACCTGTTACTAAAAAGCAGGTGAGGGCATTTGTAGGAACAGTGGGGTACTACAGAAAATTCGTCCCCAGTTATAGTACCACAGCTGCTCTCCTCACAGACCTGACAAGGAAGAACAGGCCAGATAAGGTAGTGTGAACCCCAGCATGTGAGCAGGCATTCCAGAAGCTTAAAGAAGCTTTGGGAGGACCCCCTGTGTTAGCCAGTCCAGATTACAGCAAATAATTTGTTGTGCAGGTGGATGATTCCAACCAAGGGGTGAGGGCTGTACTTAGCCAGATTTCTTCACAGGGGGAAGAGCACCCAGTGGTTTATCTTAGTCGTAAGCTCCAACCCAGGGAGGAATGCTATGCAGCTGTAGAAAAGGAATTTCTAGCCATAGTGTGGGCATTGCTGAAACTTCAGCCTTATCTGTATGGAAGGAAATTCACTGTTATGACAGATCAGAGCCCCCTAACATGGTTAAACAGAGCCAGCCAGCAAAATGCCAAGTTGCTAAGATGGAGCCTAGGGTTGCAAGCATATGATATGCCACTGCAGCACTGCAGTGGGGTTAGCAATGGCAATGCAGATGGGCTCTCAAGACAGGGAATGGGGTAAGGTACACTCAGATAGACCTAACCCTCCCAAGCGCAAGTGGCGTTTCTCAAGGGTCACTTGAAAAACTAGCTTGAGTTCTCGGGGGGGGGGGTATGTGAAGACTGGGTGAAGATAGATGAAGGCTTCCAGCCTAGCCAGATAGGATTTTATACATAATTCTGTCATTTGTAAATATGAATGTTGAACTACAAGCTTGTTTTCTTAAATGAAAGAATATGCTGTGAAAGGTTGAAATTAAAACAATGTAGCAACATTGCCCCCTGCTGTAAAGAAAGCTAAGACAAGCATTTCATGTCTGTCCTTTGAAGTTAAAATTACTTCATGCCTGTCCTTTGAAGTTAAAGATTCTGAGTCATTCCGTCTGGGCTAGCACATTCTTTCTATTGTTTTAACCAAGAGTTAGATTGCTAGATTTAAACATGCAAATGTATTTTTATTGCTCTGGTTTCTGCCTAGGTGTAAAAGAATGTAGATGCAGTTTCTGTTGGCCTGGGAACCCCAGGAACGGTGAAGAATGATGTAATGTTCATCAGAACTGCAATTTCAATTTAAACAGAGAGAATCAGAGATTATTAAGCATTTTTGTCTTGACCATCCAAATCACAGCAGTGTCTTGCCCATATGTAAGTTATCATAGACTTGTGTTTTCTTTTAGAAATAGCTAGAAACTAGAAAAATTATATTAAGTGTTTTTCTGTGATGTCAGAACTGTACTACTGAATTATTTTACGTATTTCTCTGTGATCTCTGAACTCTTGACTAGCACTGTGTAGTAAGAAGTATTATCTTGTGTTTTTATTGTTTATTATTAAATATTTTAAAACCTTTCAACTGTGGCTGTTTTGTGTAGAGATTAATTAAGCTCTAGGGTACACTGCATGCTTATATTGATCCTGTACCAAGTCACTCTAATAAGCTTTGACTGTTTAGTCACACTTAGCAATTGGATAATAATATTGCACAATAATAACTGGACACCCTTTTAAAGGCCTTTGAGTAGCTGATAATTATTAGCTGGCTGGTGGCAGGGATTTCTACTGTATAGTCTGGGTAAAGGGGGCACAGCTGGAGAACCTGTGCCAGCCTTCCAAAGAAGTGCCTGTGTGGTTGTATAAACTCTTATCTCAAAGTGCGTGTGTGTCAGCTACTTGCGCAGGGACACAAAGCACTGGTTGGACAGAGAGGGTGCTAGAGATTTTAGCTTGCCCAGCTGGCTGAGATCTGGACCCTATAGCTGTGCCAGTGGGGAGTCTTATTGGGGACCTGGAGAGCAAGGGAGCGATCAGCCCCGGACTGACTGTGATCTCTGTGTGCTCTTAAGAGAAATTGCACTTTACTGTGTGTATTTGTTATCCTTTCCTCATATATGGTGTTAGTGGTGAGGATTGAGGCTCCTTGATTGCTGGGCCAGGGCACGGGCGTCACAGAGTGAAATTTTGAAGCCTGACTAAATTAGGAAGTAGAGCAGCCAAGCTGTCAATTTTAGGGTGTGGAGAGAAGGAAGAAGCTCCCCTGACATATGTGTCAGCAGGTCTGGAACCGGGTCCAGAGTCCAAGGCTTCTCCTGCAGATGGGGCCTCCCAAGGACTGTGCTTTCTGAATCACTCTGAGTATGAGAGAAAAAGGAGGAAAGGCATACAGAAGTCCCGAGGGCCAATCATGAGTGAATGCGTCCCTGGGTGTCACCCCCCCGAAGAGGGGATTAGAGTAAAGTAGTTGCTGCACTTGGCATTCATAGGAGTGGAAAAAAGATTGCAGCAAGGCAGATCAAATGTTCAGAAAATCATTTCCGCTACCTTCTGATTGAGAGATCACTCATGAGGCATTAACATTGCCCTGCTCTGCTTGTTTGCTATCACGTTGGACTTCCTCGGAATGTGTATTGCTATTAGAAAGTGCTGGGAAGAAACTGCCCATTGCCAAACTCTTAGAGCCTTGCAACAAAAGGGGATAAGATCTGGTTCCCCCCTGCTTGTTTATGTACCAAACCACAGACATATTGTCTGAATGTATCGCAACTGTCCTAGAGGGAGAGAGTTGTGAAGTGCTTGCAACGTAAGAAGCACTGCTCTCATCTCTAGGACATTTATATGCAAGTGAGCCTCATGTTCTTTCCACGTACCTTGGACTGTTCTCCCCAGATAACGCCCCCTCCACCCTATCTGGGAATCATCCATGGCCACTGTAGCAATGGGTTGTTGAGGAACAAATGGTCTCTCTATGGTCACATGACTGGAGTGTATCCACCATCTTATGTCGTTCCTGCATGATTCCATTATCCTGATCGTGTGAGACATAGGAAGTTGTTGAAGTGACCATTGGGAGAACAACAGCCACTGAAGGATCCTCATGTGTATTCTGGTATGAGGAACCAGTGTTATCGTGGAAGCCATTGTCCCTAGCAATTTTAGAATTATCTTTGCTTTTACCTTGGTCTTGGGGAGAAGATAAAGTATCTGTTGTCTGAGTGCTACAACTCTTTCTGTTGGAAGGGGTGCTACCATGGAAGCGGTGTTTAGATCTGCGCTTATAAATGTAATATGTTGACAGGGCAACAAGGCAGATTTTTGAAAGTTGACTGTAATACCCAACTGAGTGCAAACATCCAATGTTAAATATTATTAAATAAAACTCCCAAACCGATAAAACAACCAGTGAAAAAAACAAAATGTACTAAGAAAAAACAATAACACTGGTTGTAATAAGACTAAAAACAAAAGCATTTAATGGAGTAAGCACTTTCACGGATACTCCGCTTCTTCAGACTACAATCAAACAAACAACATCATATTTAAATGCTAAAACAATCAAACTAATGATGACATCATACAATTAGAACTTAACTTACTTAAAGGAACACTGTATAGTAACTCTTAAAAACAATAAAATCAATGCTTCAGTGGCTTTGACTTGAGAAAGGGTTTAAGTGAAACCATACTGTTCAAGCCCGGAGGCTTGTCAGAATGGAATCGCAAAATTCATTCTTGTTCAACTAGTTCAATAGCATTTTTAATGTCTCCCCCTCTCTTCTTAGCAGCTACAGTCTGAAGTACTAAAAACTTAAATGTGTGGTCCATGCCTTCCTTCATGTTATGCATAGCTAGTGCACTGTTTTCTTTCATATTCCTGATGTCCCTAAAATGTTCTAGTATCCTATCCTTAAGGCAACGATTCTTTTTACCTACATAGAAAGAAAAACATTTAACACAGTAGCTAAAATAAACAACATTACAAGTCCTACAGTCAGCATAGTTACTGGGGTCAATCTTAAAACCTAAACTGGGATGTGTAAAAGGTCCTCCAGTGTGTATATGTCTGCATGGCATACAGTTTCTGCATACATAAGTACCTATTCTCTCTGACCTAGTAAACTTAATAAACTCAGCAGTTCTATAACGCAAATGGCTTTTCAAGGACCTGTTACTGCGAAAGGTAAAATTTGTTTTTTCACCTATCACCCCTTTAAGCCCTTCAACTGTAGACAGAATGTCCCAGCTCTTATTAATAACCTCACATACCACATTAATGTCACTAGCAAAGGTTAAAGGCATCCAAAGAACATTATTGGTGCTGCGTCCAACATCATTCCCACTAACTTCCATCTGTAAGGGAGCAATATTCTCATTATAATAAGGTTTACGTCTATCATGCCTGGTACTCCAGGCCACAAGAATACATTTATCAGTGTCATACCCTTTATATCCTCTTTCAATTAATTCTGATAAGGGAAGCATTTGTTAGTAATGTTAAACCTCAATTTTTTATCATGTCCTATCATGAATACCAGGCACTACAAGAGTTGAAACAACTACCTTCTATTGAGATACGACCCGCAGATAAAGGATGTGGTACAGTGGTGTTAGATACGGAATTGTATATTAAACAGAATTTGGTTTTACTTGATGATCATAATACATACAAATGCATGCCCATTAATATGGTCAAAGGGATTACAGACTATCCTTTTTAGTATTTGACCTTTTGATCACTGGTATGATATCCGAGTCCATCTTTAATTATTTTTCTGTTGAACATCCTCTGATACCCGTAGTATATGGGTTACCAAAAATACATAAGGGCTTGAGGAATCAGCCAATGCACCCTATTGTTTCTAGTAAAGGATGGGCTACAGAACCCCTTTCCATATATATAGAGAAAAATGTACATCCAATTTTGGATAGTTGTTCAGCAAAGATGTTAAGACCTTTTTGAATATACTCAGCTCCAAATGGAGAGACGTTGAGCATGGTTGCTATTTTGTGACTCTAGATATTGAGTCATTGTTTACTGTCATTTCCAATGAATAGGGTATAGAGAAGGTGAGAGAGCTGCTTTGTGACAAGGGGATGGAGAATAAGAAAGTGGTTGATTTGTACATTGCTTGACATTGTATTGGATAATAATATTTTTGTTTTTGGGGACACATGCTATTTACAGAAGGATGGCATAGCTATGGGCACTGCCTGTGCCAATAGCTACGCCAACCTTTATTTGGTCAAATGGGAACATGAATATATATATTTCCTAGTGAATTGTTTAGTGGATCCATTGCCTGGTACACAAGATTTGTGGACGATATTTTTTTGTTGTGGCAGGGTTCTGAACAAGCTCTTACTGATTTCATTGTATATCTGAATGGGACTACAAGTTTTCTGAGGTTTACACATAAATATTCTCCTAAAGAAATATATTTTCTTGATGTTACAGTCAGCAAACATCGGTTAGATTCTATCAGGGCCAATCGGTATAGGAAGCCAGTGAGGAAGAACAACCTGTTGCACAATAGTAGTATGCATCCGAAACACACTAAACAGAATATTATACAAGGACAAGTTTTTAGGATGATGCGTCTACAGAATGATGATAACCAGCTGCAACTTGCTTTGGACCAACTTAAATCAGAATTAATTGAAAGAGGATATAAAGGGTATGACATTGATCAATGTATTCTTGAGACCTGGAGTACCAGGCATGATAGAGGTAAGCCTTATTATAATGAGAATATTGTTCCCTTACAGATGGAAGTTAGTGGGAATGATGTTAGACGCAGCACCAATAATGTTCTATGGATCCCTTTAACCTTTGCTAGTGACATTAATGTGGTATGTGAGGTTATTAATAAGAACTGGGACATTCTGTCTACAGTTGAAGGGCTTAAAGGGGTAATAGGTGAAAAAACAAATTTTACCTTTCACAGTAACAGGTCCTTGAAAAGCCATTTGTGTTATAGAACTGCTGATTTTATTAAGTTTCCTAGGTCAGAGAGAATAGGTACTTATACATGCAGACATATACACACTGGAGGACCTTTTACACATCCCAGTTTAGGATTTAAGATTGACCCCAATATCTATGCTGACTGTAGGACTTGTAATGTTGTTTATTTTAGCTACTGTGTTAAATGTTTTTCTTTCTATGTAGGTAAAAGGAATAGCTGCCTTAAGGATAGGATACTAGAACATTTTAGGGACATCAGGAATATGAAAGAAAACAGTGCACTAGCTATGCATAACATGAAGGAAGACTTGGACCACACATTTAAGTTTTTAGTACTTCAGATTGTAGCTGCTAAGAAGAGAGGGGGAGACTTTAAAAATGCTACTGAACTAGTTGAACAAGAATTAGAAGTTATGTACCTACCATAACGTTCCATGTTAGTTGTCTTTCTTGCTGGACTCGAGAACTCCTTTTACCAGCTACTACCTCAGATCTCGCTAAAGACTATCCTAACATAATTAGGAATCATGGTTCCTAAAAGAAGTTGTCAATTGGCTCAATGGAACAGACTCTTGAGAACTGTGGAACCAAAACTGGCCCTATCTCTGGGCCAAATTCAACTTGTAATGAGACACAAAGGCAGCTGCTGCACATAGTGTCAATGGTGGATAGACTCCTGGTCGCTTAGAAGATAGTTGTTTGCCCTTCATAGGAAATGGTGGAAGTCAACCATCTAGATAAGGTCACTTTAGAAACTGGAAGACCTAACCTGTTTTCTGCATAGGAGACAAACAATTGGTCAGTACCTGAGCTGGCGATGAAACAAAAATGTAGCTTCTGTTCAGCTCTGTCAGAATAGGAAAACTGGTAGATCAATAGATTGGTTAATATTGGTTTGAGATACAACCTTGGGAAGAAAGGAAGGTAAACCCTACCCTTATGAAAAACCAGATAAGGTGAAATACAGAGGGCCTGAATCTCAGAAACTCTTCTTGCAGAAGTAACAGCCAGTAAAAATATAGTTTTCCACGTCAATAACTTTAAAGAACACGGGTTCGAAGGAGGTAGAATTAGGATGCCAACATTAAGTTTAGATCCCATTGCGGAGGAGGATGTTTCACAAGGCGGTTTTAGGAGAAAAAAACCTCTTAAAAAGGCCTTGCATAACCTATGAGACATGATGTTATTGTCATGCAAGCCAACATGATACTTGGAAATATACTTTGACTGTAGATAAGATCCTGAATGAAAAACCTCTGCCAGAAAATCCAAAACAGAATGTACAGGAGCGGTAAAAGGATCAACATGAAAAATGTCGCCACTTGCTAGCATAAATAGTTCTAATGGACGACTTTAAAGAAGACACTAAAATGTCTCTGACTGAGTCAGAAATCATTGGTAGCCTGGCAACCAAGGAAGTGGAGCAACCAAGCAGTGAGGTGAGAATGAATGGCCCGGTGCTGCTGACCGATCCGAACCAAATTTGTCGAGGCCAATATGGAGCAATGAGGAAGGAAAAGTCCTGGGTTAGAGAGTCTCTCAAGGGTTGGCCTGGAAGGGGAAATAGTGTGAAGTAATGGTGCCCCAAATCTGATCTACTACAGATTGATCCAATAGGTTGGACCTGCTGAGAAGAGAGCCCATTGCCAAAGTCTGGATCTTCCGCCTGTTTGTTGATGTGGACATGTTGTCCGCCTGTATAGTCCCGCTTGCAACGTTAAAAGCACTGCTCATCTCCAGGACATTTATGTGGTATTCAGGTTGCGTGGACCATCCTGCCCTGATAATGCCCCAATAACATGAAGCCAGTGGAAGAAGAACAATGGCCGCAGCCATTAGGCCTAGAACTTTCAAGACAAACCTGGCTTTGATCTTGTTGCTTAGTAACAGAAGCTGAACAAATTTCTGGATGTGCAGAATCCTTTGATCTGTTAGCCTGGCTAACATTTTGACGGTATTTAACTCTGCCTATAAAGGTGATAGATTGGCAAGGCAGCAGAGAGGATTTTTCAAATTTACCAAATTCCTAGTTTCTTGCAAAGCTGTAGGGTGTAGTCTCTGGACCGAAGAAGCTGATGCTTGGTTGTGGTGGAGAGGAGCCAGTCGTCCAAATAAGGAAACACCTGGAATCCTCGACGTCTCAGGTGAGCTGTGACCACTGCCATGCATTTGGTGAACACTCTGGGGCTGAAGTGAGGCCAAAGGGCAGAGCTCTGAATTGGTAATGACTGGCTCCCAGCCGAAGCGGAGAAACCTTCTGGAGCCCCTGTGAATCTTTATGTGATAGTACGATCCTGAAGGTCTATAGAGCACATCCAGTTGTCCTTGCCCAGAAAGGGCAGAATGGATTGCAGCGTGACCATCCGAATCTTGCCTTTTGACAGACTTGTTTAGTCTGCTTAGGTCTAGTATCGGTCTCCAATCTCCCGTCCTTTTGGGGACCAAAAGAATCTTGAGTAGAAGCCGGATCCTACTTGGTCTGCCGGCACTGTCTGGATGGCTCTTTTTCCAGGAGTTTTGAAACTTCCTGTCTTGCCAAATCCCTTTGACCGGGTGAGATGTCTGGAAGGGATTGTAGAGGTATCGAAACCCTTCAAAGGGATTTTGTAACCTCGATATGATCGACTGTACCCACTTCTCTTGGGATAGGGATTGCCAGGCTACTGGGTACAGTGAAATTCTACCCGACTGCCTCCAAGGGTGGACAGTCGGGCAACACCTCAGGGATGCTGAAAGGGCTTCTCAGGAAGAGACTCCCTGTTGCCCTGGTTCTGAGGACCCCTGCCTCATTATTGTTAGGGCTGCTGCTTATTTATTTGCCCTCTGCCTCTGGGGTAAACTGACCACGGTGTCCGTAGCTCCTTGGGCTTTACAGAACCACATCTTCCCCCTTCTGACCCTTGGGGTATGGTCTAGAAGGAGTGGAAAACTGGACTCCAACGGCAGAAAGAGTTTTACCGTCCTGCTCACATCTGGTCAAAGTATCCTTCACCTGAGGTCCGAACAAAGCCGAACCGTCAAAGGGGGTGTTGGTGAAGGACGCCAAAGGGGTCCAAAATTACACAGCCGCATCCAGGCTTGGTGTCTAAGAGCAACCCCTGCTGAAGTGCCTCCATCGGCCGCATAAGATATGAGCCGCATGGAGGAGTTAGATATGGAATTCAGGATAGCAAGCTGTGAGGCAATCTTTTCCTGAGCCGCAACAGCAGAAGGATCCTGGACTACTTCTCCCAGTTCCTTGAGAATATCTCGTTGAAGCCTGGTGAAGTGACAAAGGTAATTCAGCGAACGCATGGCAAAGGTCGCTGAAGAAAACATCCGCTTTCCATACCTGTCCATGGTCCTAGAATCCTTATTAGGAGGATGGACAGACACTGAATGATCCGCCAGTTCCTTCTTAGTGGCCGCCGCCACCACCATAGCATCCACAGAGACACCTTTGGACAGGAACTGTTTATCCGAAGGGGCCGTGATGAACTTGGATGGTCTCCTGGGGACAGGTTCCACAGAATCTGAGCAGCCACTACCTGCATGAGTGGGTCGAAGGCGGAGACACCCAGGAGGTGGAGGGTCGGGATCCAAAGCCTCCAGGTATACCGACTCATCCTCGGAGGGGTCAATGGAGGGCCAATTCCCCCTCTGTTTGAGGAGCTCAAGGATGTCTGAAAAGGAGACATCCTCAGAGGGGACCGTGAACCCTCCGACTCATCTAAGTCGGTATCAGATGTAGTAGACTCAGGGAGTCTGTGTGTTTCCCTCTTCCGAGGGGTTCCCCTGCCAGATCAGGAGAAACCTCAGAAGAGGAGGAAATTCCCAGTGGGGAAACCTGGGGCGATGGATCCCTGGGCCTGAGAGCAAGAGGCTGGCAAGAGGCATCTGCAGGCACTGATGAGGGAGGAGCTAGAGGGATAGACCGTTGACCAGGCTCAGAGGCCAGGACACTCCTCATCACCTCAAAGGTTCCTCTCCCGGGAGACCCGGGCACACCAGCCGAAGAGACAGGAATGGTCGGTTCCAAGGAGAGAGAAGGCTCGAGGCCAATGTCGGCGCCGAAGCCCCGAGAGGGAGAGTGGGGTCGGACAAGGGTCCGATGCCACTAGCCCCTCGGAGCCGACAGTGGAAACCGACGACCGGATCCCTCCAAGGAAGGTCTCAAGGAGGAGATCGGGCCGAAGAAGATGGAGCCGAAGGATGTATCGGCTCCGGCATCGAAACAGTCGCTGTCCCAAGAAAGGCAAGAGCTCTCTCCGAACTCTGGTGTGGAGTCGGAGGAGGAATCTCAAGAATCGGGCTATAGCCAAAGTCTGTTGAGACGGGCTATGGAGCATTTGGGTCAGTGCCTGGGACTTCAACAGCCTGCTTACCACCCTCTCCAACTCGGGGTCAGACAGCCTGGAACATCTCGAAGATCGGCTCGATGGCTCCGCCCGACAAAAGAGGAGACGAAGTGAATACTCAGTATAGAAGGGGACCAGGATCTCAAGTCCCTTGAACCCCAGATGGAGCCGAGGATATCTCGCCATAAAGTGTCGGCTCCAGCCAGTAGTCAGGGTATCGGGCCCGCCGGCACCAACCCACTACTCGAACAGAAAGTATCGACTCCAGCCGGAGCCACCGGAGAAGGCTTGGACACTGTAGCCTGAACCTTCGGTGGCTTAAGAGGTTTTCCTGCCCTGACTTAGGAGGAGAACCTTCAGGTTTAAGTAAACCGGAGGATTAATTTGTTCCTCCTTTCCTGCAGGACTCTCTGGCTAAAAGCATGACACAGCACAGGAGTCCTGCAGGTGCAAAAAAAGGCAATAATAAAACACAAAAGTGTGACCGCCTGTCAGAGACATTTTCTGACAGCACTGGTCACACTTCAGCCTGAGACCTTGCCTTCTTTGACATCCTAGAAGGAAACACAAACAGTCCCAACAAACACCAATAAATCCCTTACACAGACACACAGGAAGGGAATAACTTGGGGAACTAGGCCTGACTAAAACTTTAAACTGAAACTATTTATAAAAGTTTAAAAGGAAGGGAATAGGGTGGGCTGTAACTAAGTACAGGCTAATCTAACACTAAAGGGAAAAAATAAACCCCTAACTAAACTTTTTCTTCTTTAACCAAGAAAAAACTTACCTCAGCTGGCAAAGGAGACCTCTTTCGCTAAGCGGCAAACGAGATCTGAGGTAGTTCCGCCTTGCATCATGGGATATAGGGTTGCCTCGAGCTGGTAAAAGGAGTTCTCGAGCTAAAGCAGTCGGGCCGAGGCTCCGAACCCATCCAGCAAGAATGAAGGCGAGATTGACAACTTAACATTGGATTTTGCGATTCCATGCTGACAAGCCTCCGGGCTTGAACAGCATGGTTTCACTTAAACCCTTTCTCAAGTCAAAGCCACTGAAGCATTGATTTTATTGTTTTTAAGAGTTGCTATACAGTGTTCCTTTAAGTAAGTTAAGTTCTAATTGTATGATGTCATAATTAGTTTGATTGTTTTAGCATTTAAATGTGATGTTGTTTGTTTGATTGTAGTCTGAAGAAGCGGTGTGTCCATGAAAGCGCTTACTCTATTAAATGCTTTTGTTTTTAGCCTTGTTACAACCAGTGTTATTGTTTTTTCTTATCCAACATTTGATTCCAGGCTTGTTGGAGTAGATGCTTGGTGGTGGCAGATAGGAGCCAGTCATTTAGATAGGGAAACACTCAGAATCCTAGACGTCTCAGATATGCCTTGACTACTGCCATGCATTTGGTGAACACTCTGGGGGCTGTAGTGAGGCCAAAGGGCAGAGCTCGAAACTGGTAGTGACTGGCTTCCAGACAGAAGCATAAGTACCTTTTTGATGTCCTGTTCATTTTTATGTGTTAATAAGCATCTTGAAGGTCTATCGAGCACATCCAATCATCTTTCCCTAAAAAGGGAAGTATAGACTGCAGTGTCACCATTCGGAACTTTGACGTTTTGACAGATTCGTTTAATTTGCTTAGGTCTAATATGGGTCTCCAGTCCCCTGTTCTTTTAGGCACCAAAAAGAATCTTGAGTAAGTTCCGAATCCTATTTGGTCTGTGAGGACTTCTTGGATGACTCTTTTTTGCAGCAACTTTTGAATCTCTATAGTTGCTTGCTCCCTTAGATTGGGTGGAACATCTGGAATTGTTCTGGTCTGTGGAACAGGATGGGAGAATGGAATGAAGTATTCTCTGGATATTATTTGTAGTACCCATTTATCTCTTGTGACAGTTTGCCAGGCTTCTGGGTACATGGATAAATGTCCCCCAACTGCCTCCATAGTAGAGCAGTCAGGCCTCCTTTCAGGAGTGCTGATAAGGGCAGCCACAAAAGGAATCATGATCACCCTGGTTCTGTGGGCACCCTCTGCCTCTAGGGTGGTGTCTACCATTGTTACCTCTCCCTCTGCCCCTGGGGAAGGAATCACCCCATGCACCCTGGAAAACTCTCTGGGATCTTTTGAACTACATTTTCCCACTATTCTGACCTTTAGGATAAGGTCTTGAAGGTACAGAGAAACATACTCCTACAGCAGAGAGACTTTTTCCTTCCTGCTCACATCGGGTGAGAATGTCTTCTACTTTAGGTCCAAAGAGTGAAAAAACATCAAAAGGGGAGTTAGTAAAAGTAGACTTAAAGGGCTCTGCAAAATTGCACAAGCGCATCCAGGAGTGTCACCTGAGGGAAATTCTGGAACCTGCTGCCCTGCTTGTTCCATCAGCTGTGTAGGATATCAGCCTCATGTAGGAGTTGACAATGGAATTTAAGGTGGACAGCTGGGAGGAGACCTTATCATTCATCCCCACAGCTAATGTACCTTGTAGAGTATCTCCTAGCTCTTTCAGGAGATCTCTTTGTAGCCTTGTAAAGTGAGACAGGTAGTTCAGCGATCGGAGTGAAAATGTCGCTGACGAAAAGACACGCTTCCCATATCTGTCCATCGTTCGACAGTCTTTGTTCGGAGGATGAACAGATGAGGATGTCTCTGAAAGTTCCGTCTTGTATCTACAAGCACCCCCTTATTGAGAAAATCCTTCCCCTCAGGAGCTGACAAGAATTTGTTGGGCCTCCGAGGGACTGGTTCCATTGTGCCAGGTGACTCCCATGCCTTTCGACTGACCAGGTCCATTACCTCACTGAAAGGCGGAGACACCCAGGAGGCTGAAGGTAGAGATCCAAAAGCCTTCAGGTACACTGACACTTCCTCAGAAGGGGTGGTGGTCTGCCAGCCACCTCTCTGGTTCAGGATCTCTAAAATATCTTCAAATAAGATATCATCAGAGGATGACCGCGGGGACCCTTCCGATTCCTCAAGGTCAGTGTCTGAAGTGACGGCCTCATCTTGGGAGTCTATGTGCGTCCTCTTGTAAGTTCTCTTCTGAGGTAGCTCCTCAGAAGGATATTCTGGGGAGGCCTCGGAAAAGAGGGGCTCACCCAATGAGGGATCCTGAGGCTCTGGGTCTCTGCTGTCCTGTGGAATGGGTGGTGCTGAGACAGTAGCAGGTGCTTTAGGGGGATGAATGCTAGTATCTTTCTGTGGCACTGTATGGGTAGACAACACACACTCCTCATCAGCTCAAAGGCAGATCCCACCAGCTCCAAAGACTCCCTCGGCTACAAGGAGACAGAAGAAGGCACCAGAACCAGTGAGATAGGAGCCGTGGCCAATGTGGGAGCTGAGCTAACCCGGGCCGATTCTCCGAGGGGTAGGCTCAGCACTGAAGATGATTGGGGCCGAGAGTTCCCCCCCAGGGCCGACCGGGGAATCCCAGCTACCAGACTCTCCGAATGGCACCGAGAGAGAAGGAGCAGAAGTCGGCTCCGTGAACACTGAAGGGAGTCTCGGAATCAACTATTCCACAGTAAGTGGTACCAAGCACTCTGGCTCTGAAGGTCCAGCTTGGCTCGGAGGAGAAACAACAGTGGGTACAATCAGTACAGTAGGCTCCAAGACCAAATGGGTTGGAGACAAGAATAATTTAGTTAGCGCCGGCGACTTCAAGAGTCTTCACACCACCCATTCCACGTCATTATCAGATAAGCTCCTGGTGGACCTGGAGGATAGGGATGGAGAGTGAGACCTATGCAGAATGGGAAATCTCAATGTTGGAGAAACCGGAGAAATATCTATGGACCGGCTCAAAGAAGAGGTGGCTTGCGGCTCCGAGGACTTTGGAACCGAATAACCAGGCTTGTCAATTAGTATAACCTCCAACACCTCCCAGGACTGTGGAGCTGAGGAGGTAGTGGCCTTAGAAATTTTTGGTAATTTGACTGGTGGCTCTGACTGAGCCAATGATGCAGGTGAATGTCTTTTCTGGGATTTTTCCTTTTTGGAGGAAGGAGAAGAAGAAGAGGAAGAAGAACTGCAAATAGCTTCCTCAAAAGTTGGCTTTAAGAGCCCTTTAAGGATCAATTTGTTTCTCCTTTCTTGTAGAACCCTTGCACTGAAGGAATGACAAAACGTACAATCCTCTTGAAGATTAATTGCTCCAAGGCAATACACACATATAACATGTCCATCTGTAATAGACATTTTTTGTGAACACTTCTGGCATTTTTTAAAGCCCGCAGGCTTACGTTCCCTCTCTTTTATATCTTTAGACATGGTAAGGTCAGATCACAATAAAGCAACAAGAAAGTTTTAACTATTAAACTGCTAAAAGTAATAAGCTTTGGGAAACACAAATGGAGAAAGACAACAAGGGAGTGAAATAGGCCTCTAACTGAAACAGCCCTATTTTCTACACAAAACAACATACTAACTACAAGCTCTCTAACTTAAACAGGTGAAAAGCTCTTTAACTTAAACAAGCTTTTCATAAACTATGACAGACACAACAACAACCACTACAAGGGATACAGTTCAGCCTACGAAACAACAGCAAAAGGCAGCACCAAAGGGGATAGAAAAAGAAGTTATGTTCTTACCATAACGTTCCATGTTAGTTGTCTTCTTCTTGCCTTCTTCTTGCTGGATGGGTTCAGAGCCGAGCCACTCTAAAAGCTCGAGAGTTGGTTCCACCGGCTCGAGGCTCCCCTTATATCCCACAATGCTAGGCGTGAGTTACCTCAGATCTCGTTTGTAAGGTAGGCCCAGCCTATAATAGTAATAGAATAATTAGTAACAAAATCCACCTCTATAAATAAGGAAGAGAAGGGTGACCTACATCCTGATCCAGGAAATATGCACAGCAGAGCATATACCTAAAGTACAGAGGTGGTAGAAAGAGAGGTCACAATCATAACTCCTCTAGGTCTGTCCAGGCCAGGGGGCAGGAAGAAGACAACTAACATGGAACGTTATGGTAAGAACATAACTTCTTTATGTTGAGTTGTCTATCTCCTTCATTCTTGCTGGATGGGACCGTCCCTAGCACCTTGTCCCGGCGGCCTAACGGAACAGACTCCTGAGAACAGTGGAACCAAAGTTAGCTCTATGCCTAGAAGCTAAATCCAACTTATAATGAGAAATGAAAGTGTGAGGAGTAGCCCAAGTAGCCGCTGCACAAATGGTGTCAATAGGCAGTCTGTCTTGGAAGGCTAAAGAAGTAGCCAAAGCTCTGGTGGAATGGGCCTTAGGTTTATTAGGCAGCTTTTGGTGTCTAATTTCATATACAAGGGAAATCAAAGATGTTAGCCATCTGGATAATGATACCTTTGAAACTGAAAGTCCCTTTCTGCCTTCCGCATAGGAGACAAACAGCTGGTCAGATTTTCTGAATTGTTTTGTTCTATCCAAATAGTACCTCAATTGACGATGAACATCCAGGCAGTGTAATTTTTGTTCAGATCTATTGGAATAATCTAGAAAAAAGACAGGGAGGTCAATGCTTTGATTTAAATTTGACGTCAAGACTACCTTAGGCAAAAGGACGGGTTCGCTCAAGGATACCCTGTCCTTATGAAACAATAGATAAGGAGGTCGACAGCTGAGTGCTTGAAGTTCTGAAACTCTTCTAGCTGAAGTAATAGCTACCAGAAAGAGAGTCTTCCATGATAGCAATTTTAAAGAACAGGAGACTGCAAGTTCGGAAGAATCAAAGAAGCAAGAACTAAATTTAGGTCCCAAGGAGAAGGAGGATTTCTTATAGGAGGTCTGAGAAGAAAAACTCCTTTCAAAATGCTTTGCAAAGCTTGTGGGACATTAAGGCAGATTCAGAAATACCCACATGAAAGTTAGAAATAGCTGCCAATTGAACTTTAAGTGTAGAGGGAGATGAACCTGCATGGAAGAGTTCAGCTAGAAAATCAAGGACTATTTGGATGGAAGCAGTGAAAGGATCTATGTCCCTTCCTTGAGCCCAATATGTGAAGCGCTTCCACTTACTTCAAATAAATCTTCCGAGTGGAAGATTTATGGGAAGCTATCAAAATATCTCGAATGGAGTGAGATAATTGAGGAAGCCTGGCTAAGGTTGGAACTGGAGGAACCAAGCAGTGAGGTTCAGAGAGGGAGGGACTGATGGATCAAAAGATCTGGAACTAGGTCCAGATGAGAAATTGATGTAGAAAGGGGAACCACACCTGTCGAGGCCAGTAAGGAGCAATGAGGATCAATGAGGCCTATCACTTGAGAGATTAGTGGGAAGGAGGAAATGCATACAGAAGTCCCCGCCAAACTTGGACTAGAGCGTCTCTGCTGGGTTGGCCTGGTAAAGGGAATAGAGTGAAATATTCTCTGCACTTGCTGTTTTGGGGAGTAGCAAAAGATCGCAGCAAGGCTGAAGCAACTTGAGGAAAATTTCTTTCAGAAGAGAGTCTTTCAGAGACCACTCGTGAGGCATGAGGATAGCTCTGCTCAACTTGTCCGCAATTTGATTGGACTTCCGAGGATGTCGTTGCTATCAGAAACCGCTGAGAAGAAATCGCCCATTGCCACAATCTAAGTGCTTCTCGACACAGCGGGTATGACCTGGTTCCGCCTTGTTTGTTGATGTACCACACTACAGACATATTGTCTGTCTGGATTGCAAGGAAGAGAGTCTTGAAGGGCTTGCAACGCTAAAAGCACTGCTCTCATCTCCAGAACATTTATGTGCAAGTGGCATTCGTTTGGTTGCCATGTGCCCTGGACCATCCTGCCCTGATAATGCCCCCACCCGATCAGGGAGGCATCCGTTGTCAGAGTAGCAAGGTGGAACAAAGGGTCTTCCCAACAAGAGCTGAGGGAAGACATCCACCACATGAGATGATTTCTGCACGCCTGCGTGATCATAATGGTGTGAGACATTGGAAGTTGCTGGTATGACCATTGTGTAAAGAGTATCCATTGAAGGATCCGCATGTGGAATCTGGCTAATGGAAGCAGAGGTATGGCCACGCCATATTCCCAACACTTTCACAACTAACCTGGCTTTGATTCTGTTGTTGTTGAAAAGGAGTGAGACCAGTTTGTGAATGTCTGTTATTCTCTGATGTGTTAGTCTCAGACATGTCTACTGTGTCTAGATTTGCGCCTATGAAAGTAATAGCACAACAAGGGCAAAACAGACTTTTCGCAATTTATTGAAATGCCTAACTTTTGACAAATGCGAAAAGTGTAATCCCTGGCCATCAGAAGGAGATGCTTGGAGCTGTGAGGAGCCAGTCGTCCAGATATGGCAACACCTGGAATCCTTGTCGTCTCAGGTGAGAAGCTACCACTGCCATGCATTTGCTAAACACCCGGG
Organism: Protopterus annectens; assembly: GCF_019279795.1. Classification (NCBI taxonomy): domain Eukaryota; kingdom Metazoa; phylum Chordata; order Ceratodontiformes; family Protopteridae; genus Protopterus; species Protopterus annectens. The sequence continues at coordinate 212,163,708 of NC_056750.1, read as the reverse complement.
CAGTGGTGAGACCAAAGCGCAGGGCCCTGAACTGAAAATGACTGGTTCCCAGCCTGAAGCGGAGGAATCTTCTGGAGCGTCTGTTCATTTTATGTGATAGTACGCATCCTGAAGGTCTATAGAGCACATCCAGTTGCCTTTTCCCAATAGGGGAAGGATAGATTGCAGCGTGACCATCCGAAATCTTGTTTTCTTGACTGATCTGTTCAAGATACGAGATCCAAAATTGGTCTCCAGTCCCCTGTTTTCTTTGGAACTAAAAAGAACCTTGAGTAGATTCCGGATCCTTTCTGGTCTGCTGGAACTGGCTGAATTGCTCTTTTGCAAGCAGTTTTGAAATTTCCAAAACCGCTAGATCCCTTTGAGCGGTGGAACATCTGGAAGGGATTTTTGATTGGATAGAATAGCCAATGATGGACTGTACCCATTTGTCTTGGAGTCAGGGATAGCCAGGCTTCTGGGTACAGTGACACTGCCTCCGAGGTGGGCAGGGATGCTGAAAGGGCTTATCCCATTGTTATTCCGCCTCTGCCTCTGGCCCTTGAGATTGTTTTTTTCCACTTTTCTGGCCTTTGGGGTAAGGCCTAGAAGGAGTAAAACGGACTCTCCGGCAGAAAGAGTCTTGCCATCAGTCTCGCACCTAGTCAAGGTTTCTTTCACTTGAGGACCAAAGAGAGATGATCCATCAAATGGGGAGTTAGTGAAAGACGTCTTGAAGGGGTCCGAAATTTGCATAAGGCATCCAGGCATGCCTACGTAAGGCCACACCTGTCCCCATCAGCCGCAAGAAAGGAGGCGCATGGAGGAGTTGGCTATGGAGTTAAGGGTAGCCAGCTGCGTGTTCATCTTATCTTGAAAAACCCGCAGCTGTAGGGTCCTTCAACATGTCACTTCTTTAATCAAGTCCCTTTGAAGACGAGTGAAATGGCACAGGTAGTTCAGCAGTAAATGTCGCTGACGAGAACATCCGCTCCCTTACCTGTCCATGGACCTAGATTCCTTGTTAGGTGGATGGACAGGTACTGAAGGATCAGCTAGTTCCTTCTTAGTGGCAGCAGCTACCACCATAGCATCCACAGAAACTCCTTTTGTCAAGAACTGTTTGTCTGATGGTGGAATTTTGAGGGTCTCCTGGGAGTGGGGTCCACTGAATCAGGAGCCGCCCATGCCTTTAGCTACCACCTGCATGGGTACACAGATTCATCTTAGGGCTGAGGGCTGGCCAATTTCCTCTGTTTGAGGATTTCGAGAATGTCTGCAAAGGAGACATCTTCAGAAGGGGAACGGGGAACCCTCGAATCATCTAAATCTGTGTCAGATGTGATGGACTCAGGTGAGTCAATGTGTTTCCCACTTCCTCTTCCGAGGGGCTCTTCTGCCAAATCAGGAGAGGCCTCGAAGAGGATGAAATCACAGGGGTTCCTGAGGAGCTGGCTCTCTGCGGTCCGGGATGAGGGAGTGAGTCGACTTGACCTGAGGCACCCGTAGAGAGGGCGGGGCGACGGCCGACTGTGGAGTAGAGCCAGGCTCTAACACTGACCTCGACACCCCTGTCAGGCAAAGCCAGAGGTCAGTGATGGCTCCGGGTCGATGTCAGAGAGTCCGCCGAGAATCGACACCTGTATCGCTCCGACGCTGCCTGCCACAGTCTCGGATGCCCCCCCCTCCGAGCTCAACGGAGTCAGTGGAGGAATATATTGATGGACAGGGGCAGGCATCGACTGATGAGTCGGGCTCTGAAGCATTTGGGCCAGTGCCTCGGACTTAAGAAGTCGACTCACTACCCTCTGGAGGTCATGATCTGACAGCCTCGATGACCTAGAGGAGAGACAGCAGAGGAAATGCTGGAGCCGAATGAACGGAGCCAAGGGATGGTGACCTGATCTTTCCTAGATGTCGGCTCAAGGTCTGGTCGGAGCCGACAAGGGAATTCTGCTGCGCGGCTCCGAGCCGAGGGAACCACAGAAGCATAGGTTTTGTAGCTTTAGGTCTCGGCTCAGTAGCTGGAGCCGAGGACCTAGAAGCCTTAGAGGGTTTCCCAGAGACAGAAAGGGAATCCTCAGGCTTAAGAAGACTCCGTAGGATCAACTTATTTTTCTTTCCGGCGGGACCCTGGGGCTGAAGCCGCAGATACAGCACAGGAGTCCTGCAGGTGCAAAGAGACATTTTCTGACAGCACGCATCACACTTCTTGAAGCCTGAGACCTTGTGTCTTTAGACATCCTAGACAAAAAGTGTAATCACACACACTCAAACAGACACACTGATTACACTAATTTTACTTCTAAAACTCAAAAATAAACAATTAACTAAAGTTTAATTAAGAGTAACGCACACCACTAGGGATGGGGAAAGGCCAGAAGGCCGAGAGAACTTTAAAAGTTCTTGTGGGAAAAAATGGGATATTTCGGAAAACAGGGTAGAAATCCACTACACTAAGGGAAATATATTTAAACCTAAAAATATAGGGTTTTAAGTATGCTAATTTCACAAAAATACACTTACCAACAAGCCGGTAGAAAACCAACACCTCGATGCGATCTGAGGTAACTCACGCCTAGCATTGTGGGATATAGAGCCTCGAGCCGTGGAACCAACTCTCGAGCTTTTAGAACCCATCCAGCAAGAATGAAGGCGAGATAGACAACTTAACATCTATAACTATTCAACTATTCAACTATAATGCAAAAAAAGCACAATACATTTAGATATAACCAAATTCTAATCTAACTATTATAAAACAGAACAGTATTTCAGGAAATTTAGTCACAACTTAGCCACAGCTAAGATGAGCGCATCCAACCTCATAAAGCAGCAAACGAGATCTGGAGAATTACACCACTGCATTGCGGGATACCTACTTGCCACGAGCCAAGTTTGAAACTTTCAGCTATGTATTCGGCCGAGTCGGAGCCAAGATCGGCTCCAAACCCATCATTGTAAGAATGAAGGTGAGATAAGACAACATAACATCTAATACTTTGTGGATAGGACTGGAATAGGGATCTATTTCATTGCCTAGAGCCCATATAGCAAATTTCTCCCATTTACTTTTGTATAATTTCCTTGTAGATGATTTGTGATGAGCGATAATAATTTATCGGACAGGTGAGGAAAAAGAAGGATGCTTGGCAATCATGGGAACTGGAGAAGCCACGCAGTGAGCTTGAGGTTTTGGAGATTTGGATGCACCATGTCCTCCAGGTGAGACAGTAGATCTGGAACTGGGTCCAGAATCCATGGTTTCTGAATCAAATGAGGCCACAGGAAGGTAAACCAAACTTGTTGAGGCCAGAAGGGGGCAATGAGAATTATTGAGTTTAACGTCCTTTTGGCTTTCTTCAGGAACCGTGAAATGACAGGAACTGAGGGGAAAGGCATAAAACAGACCAGGAGGCCAATCGTGGAGAACAGCATCCCTGGGTGACCCCCCCTGAGAGGGTATTAGAGCAAAGTAACTTTTGCACTTGTCGTTTAAAAGAGAAGCAAAGAGATCACAGCAAGGTTGGCCTCAGTGGTGAAAGATGTTGTTCACCACTGCTGGATTGAAAGACCACTCGTGAGGCAAGAGAATAGTTCTGCTCAATTTGTCTGCTATCACGTTGGAGCTACTCGGAATGTGCATTGCTGTGAGAAAGAGTTTGAAAGAAATCACCCATTGCCAAACTCTGAGTGTTTCTTGATACAACTGGTAATATTTGGTTCCCCCTGGTTTGTTTATGTACCAGACTACTGACGTGTTTTCTGTCTGAATCTCTACTGTTCCTAGAGGGAGGACATCCTGGAATGCTTGCAATGCTAACAGCATTGCCCTCATCTCTAGTACATTGATGTGTAAGTTGGCTTCCAATTGGGACCACGTGCCTTGGACTGTCCTTCCCAGATAATGCCCCCTCACTCTGTCTGGGAAGCATCCGTGGTCACTATGGCTTGGGGCTGGGGGAGAATGAACGGATGCCTGAAGAGAATTTGGTTTGAGTGTAGCCACCACATCATGTTGTGTTTGCAGCAATCAGTAATTAAGATTGGCTGTGACACTGGTTGGTGTATGAGAGACCACTGGGACGCTAATAGCCATTGCAATATCTGCATGTGGTACCTTGCCAAGGGAACTAGGGTGATTGCTGCTGCCATGGAACCTATTGTTTGAAGAGGTACCTTCACTGGGACTTTGTTGCTGCATAGTAATTGACCGACATGGGATCTTATACCCTGTAGCCTTTCCAGAGGGAGAGATACAATTCTCGAGACAGTATCTAAGTGAGCTCCAATGAAGTTCAGATGTTGAGTTGGTTGAAGTGTGGACTTTTCAAAATTTATAGTTATTCCTAGAGATGAACAGAGATGTATGGTGCAATCTCTTGCCTGTTCTATCTGATGCCTGGTGGTAGTGGTGAGGAGCCAGTCATCAAGATATGAAAATACTCGAAACCCTTGCAGTCTTAGATGAGCTGCTATCACTGCCATACATTTGGTAAACACCTTGGGAGCTGTGGTGAGTCCAAAGGACAGTGCTCTGAATTGGAAATGACTGTCTCCCAGCTGGAAGCGCAAAAACCTCCTGGAGCTCTTTTCCATTTTTATGTGGTAATAAGCATCTTGGAAGTCTATACAGCACATCCACTCATCTTTTTCCAAGAATGGAAGTATTGACTGAACCGTGACTATCCGGGAATTTGGTTTGTTGAACTGCTGGTCTGGTGGGACTTTTTGGATGACAATCTTGTTTAGCAGTCTTTGGATTTCTAGAACTGCTGCTTCCCTGAGACTGGGTGGCACATCTGGAAGTTTTTTCTAGGGCTTGGGAGGTTGTGATAGGAGAATTTCATAACCTCTGGATATAATTCCCTGGACCCAACTGTCCATTAATAACATTTGCCAGGCAGATTGGTCCAGAGAAAGCCATCCCCTGACTGCCTCCAGAGGGGGGTAATTGGGCACCCATTCAGGGGTGCTGGTAGGAAGCTCCAGAGAAGGTCACTCTAGATCCCTGATTTTGATGTCCATTTCTGCCTCTAGGGTGGCATCTTCCATTGCTTCCCCCCTACCCCGGGAGAAGTCCTTGCCTTGTGACTCCTGGAAAGGACCTTTGCATGTTTTAACCATAGTCTCCCACTCCTCTGGTTCCTGGAATACGGTCTCTGAGGAGTGGAGAAACGTATGTCAATTACAGAAAGGGTCTTATCACCCTTTTCACATCTGGCTAGTGTATCCTTTACCTTGGGACTAAAAAGGGATGATCTGTCAAACAGTGCATTGATGAATAATGCTTTAAGTGGCTCTGCAAAGTTGCCCAAGCACATCCAGGAATGCCTTCTCATGGCTATGCATGAACTCACTGCCCTAGTCATCCCTTCAGCTGCATGGGCAATGAGCCCAATTGGATGAGTTAGAAATTGCTTCTAGGGTTGCAAGCTAAGAAGTAACTATCTCGTACCCCTTCAGTTACTGCTCCTTTAAGTGTATCTGAGAGGTCATTGATCCAGATCCCTCTGTAGTCTTGTAAAGTGCGTCATATAATTCATGGACCTTACAATGAAGGTCAGCAAAACATAAATGCCCTTCCCGAGTCTATCCAAAGTCCTAGACTCCTTGTTAGGAGGATGGATAGCAGGACTTTCTTTGGCAAGTTCCTTCTTGGTGGCTGCCATTACCACTATGGCAGCAACAGGATTACCTTTGGCCCAAGGTGGTTCCTCTTTAGCGGCTGATAATACTCGATCATGTCTCTTAGGAATTGGCTGTATGGCATCAGGCATATTCCATGCCCGCTGAGTGATCAATTTAATGAGATTGTCAGCAGGCAGAGAGATCCAAGAAGTAGAGGGTTGAGCATGAAAAGCCTCCAGGTATACTGATTCCTCTGAGGAAGGTTGGGAGGAGGACCAGCCATCTCTCTGTTTCAGGATTTCTAGCATGTCCCTGAAGCAAACATCATTGGGGGTGAACCAGGGGAACCTTCCCCTTCATCAAAAGCAGTATCTTCAGTGAAAGACTCTTCAGGGGAGTCTAAGTGCTTTCTCTTGCACTTTCTTTTCGCAGGGACTTCCTCGGGGGAATGATCGAGGGAAGTATCCAATGAAGAGACTACCAAGGAAGGTGTTACCTGAGACATTTGTGCCCTCTGTCCTGGGGATAAGACTGATGGTAGCTAAGATCGAGGGGATACCAAAATCTGTCCCAAAAGGGATGGCACGGACTGTGAGTCTCCAACAGACAATGCCCTCAACATAATCCAGAAAGCTGGCCCCTCATAGAGGGTGGGAGCCCAAAACTGAAATAGACTCCTTTGGAACCAAGGTCACACCCCACACTGAGGAGATCGCCTCCAGACCAGAAGCCTGGGTCGATGCTGCAAAGGCCGAGGCACCAAGAGACATAGACGGTTCCGAAGAAACCGAAAAGGTACCATGCATCTCAGAACTGACCAGAAATTCTCAAACCTGGGTGGTTTCCAGTGCCAAAAGCTCGGAGCTACTCAAGGCAGTTCTCAGAACTGGAGACAAAGAAGCTACCGCAACTGATACAGTCAGAGCCAAGAGAGTCAGGATCGAGAGCTCCAAAGGCTTAGCAAGAGTTGGAGGAGGAGGGTATGGGGGAGTCATAGGATGAACGGTTCTGATGCCAGTGTGGTTTGGAACCGAGGACAATCCCCTTGCCACCAATAGCTGATCCACCAGTCACATGATGTCTGTCTCTGAGAGCCTCTTAGTAGATTAGGTTCATAGGTTCATAGGTTCATACTAGGCTATCTGCCCTGGGGCAATTATAAGCCTAGCCCGATTCTGTATGGCTTACGCCACCCCTTGATTTGAGTATACTGTGCCCTTTTTAAGGTTTAGATTTCTGTGCCTCTGTCTAATAGTGACACGGGAGTAATCCCTGGGACAAACCTACGATCCCCCATCCACTTATCGAGATTCTTCTTGAAGAGATTCAGTGAGGTGCTCTGCCTCACATGAACTGGAATTCTATTCCAGAGTGAAGGGAGCCTCTGGGTTATGAACCTGTCCCTCCAGCAAGTTCTATTTATTTCTGTGCTGAGGTTCAAGTCCCTCGAGCATGTGGCTCTAAGGGATTTAGATTTACTGAGGTGGAGCATGTCCATTAATTCTGGATTTGACATAGCTTTGTATGTCAGGCATAGATCGCCTCGAAGTAGGCAGTATGCAACTGAGTAGAGCTGGAGTTTTTTTAACCGAGCAGCATATGGCATCTGTTTGAGACCCTTGATCCTCTTGGTGAGATAATTTTGGGGTCTTTCTAATTGCTGCAGGTGTCGGGTAAGGTACATCCCAAAAGGGGCATTGTATTCTATGATGGGCCTGATGAGGGATGAATAAAGGGGCACGATTACCCTCTCTTGATCTAGATGTGAAACCCTTCGTGATGAGGTGGGCTATGTAGAAGGTCTTTCTAACCACTTTGGCAATGTGGTTTTCAAAGGAGAGATTGCTATCAACTTGGGTCCCCAGGTCCCTAATAACTTTCTCTGTACTTAATGGGTTTCTGCCTATGTGGTAATTTGTGGGCACATTGTTTTTGCCAAAGGGTATGACTATATATTTTTGGCATTTAGCTTTAAACCATGGCGCTGGCACCAGTTATCTGTCTCTGTGAGACCTTTTTGAAGGATGTTTGTGTCAGCTGGAGAGTTGATTATGACGCCCAGTTTGTAGTCGTCTGCGAACTTGGTGAGCCATAGTCCTCCCACGTTTGCCTGTACCTCAGAAAAGTATATACCGAACAAGAGTGGTCCCAGGACAGAACCCTGTGGGATGCCACTTGTGACAGGTTTCGAGTCTGACATGGCTCCAGCAACTCTCACTCTGTGGGTTCTGTCTTTGAGCCAGTTTGTGACCCATCTTGTGACATAGGGGTTTATATTTAAGCTGGATAGCTTATCTATGATGCCCGAGTGGGGTATTGTGTCAAATGCCTTTGCAAGGTCCAGATAGGCTGTGTGGACTACCTTCCCTTCATCTATGGCTTTGGTGACTGTTTCAAAGAAGTCAACCAGGTTCAAAAGGCAGGATCTGCCCTTGACAGAGCCGAACTGGGTAGGATCTAGTGTCTGTAGGTCCCCAATGTCTTTGTTTATGAGCTCCATGATGATCCTCTCCATAGCCTTGCAGACTAAGCTTGTCAGGCTTATGGGGCGATAGTTTCCAGGGTCAGTAGAGGCTCCACCTTTGTGGAGTGGGACCACTGTTGCTGTACGCCATTCTGTGGGCACATATCCTGTAGTGAGGCTGAGATTGTATAGCTGTTTTATTTGAGGGATTAGTTCCTCTTGTAGTTCATGTAGGATGCAACCTGGGATGCCATCTGGTCCCATGGAAGCAGTGTTTTTTGCTTTGGAGAGGGCAGCCTTCACCTGAGCATCTGAGATGTTTGGGAGGCAGCCCTCTGCCGGGATAGATACTTGCTCTTTTGGGGGGGGGGTGGAGAAGTTTGCACTGAACCTGTCTGCCAGGATATTGGTGATGTCTGTGGGTTCAGTGTATTTTTTGTCATTTAGAATCAACTCAGAACAAGTCTGGGAGTTGCATCCCAGGTTTCTAACATAACTGAAAAAGCCTTATGATTGTCTTTGGTGTCCTGTGCAATTTTTCTCTCAAAGCTGGCCTTGGAGGATTTTATGAGGGATCGTAATTTTTTGCTAGTACTGATCAGAGATGCCTTCCCTATTAGGGATTTTGCTCTATCATGTAGTAGCTTCCTTCTTCTGTTGTATAGTTTATTTATGGCAGGGGTCCACCAGACTGGACGCCTGCCTTTGGATGATTGGGTCTTGGTTTTGTTTGGGATAGCATGATCCATGAATTCCTGGAGATGTCCGTAGAATGCATTTATATAGGATTCTGCAGTTTGGGCTGTAGTTTCCACTGGCCCTGGGGCCTTGAAGGATTCCACTTCGGTTTTGAGAAGTGAGAAGTTCACTTTTGAGAAGTTTTTCACTGTGGCTTTCTGGGCTGGGGGTGGGGTTGGGATGTGGACATCCAGTGAAATTAATTTATGGTCTGATCTTACCAATGAGGGATATACTTCTGGTGTGGAGCATAGAGTCCCCATGTTGGTAATGATCAGGTCTAGTATGTTGTCCCCTCTTGTGGGAGTGGTGACTAGTTGTTCCATAGCATTTGAGTTTATAATTTCCAGGAATCTTTGGGCTAAGGTGCTGGGGCTTGAGTAGTGCTTCCAGTCAATGTTTGGGTAGTTGAAGTCGCCCAATATAATGGTGTTCGGAGAGATCTTCATGTTCTCCAATGTTTTCAGGAAGGCCGAATGGGATTCCTGACTTTGAGAGGGTGGTCTGCAGGATGCTATAAACTGAAAAGCAGTCTTGCCGACTGTTAGTTGCACATGGATGGTCTCTGATACTTCGTGCAATGCCACTAACCTGGAGGTGTGGATATCCTTGATAAATATAGAAACTCCCCCTCCTTTTGTGGTTCGGTCTGGGTTTTGGGGCCAAAAAGCATGATATGAGGTATAGCCTGGTAGTGCTGGGGTGCTCTCTGGAGCCTTGAACCAGGTTTCTGTCACTGCACAGATATCGATGTTCTCCATACTGAGGAGAGCTTCGAGTGCGTGCATCTTGAGGTTAAGACTTCTGGCGTTTAGCAGCATTACCCTTAGTTTCTTGTTCCTTGTGCTGTCTATGGGGGTGGGTTTGACTTTTGAGCCTTGCCTAAAAAGGCACTAGGGGGGTGGCAAGAGCCTTTGCCCATATCCAAAAGCCCAGTGGTGACAGGTGCAAGCCGTCCCTAGCGAAGCAACGTGGTTTGTCGAGCATGTCATCCCAGGCTGACAGACACTGGATCCCCTTTGAATTACACCAAAATTTTAGCCAATTGTTAAAATCGATCATTTTGTCTTTGTACTGTGGCACCATTCTAGGTGAGGGTAAGATGCTGCTCAAGGTCAGGGTCATACCAGCCTGGGCTACATGATCAGAGAGCTCCTCTATGTCTCTTTTCATGTAGTCCAGGGAGGTATGTCTCAGGTCATTCACACCAGCATGTACAATGACTGAGTCATATTTATATTTGCTTTGGAGTGACCTGAGTGCTTGCATTATGTGTCGGATCCTAGCACCCGACAGGCAGCTCACCGTGACCTTCTCTTTATTCAGCCTGGTGAGCGGGACGTCAGTGTGTCTGACAATAGAGTCACCTATAACAAGAGTATCAGGTGTGTTATTCAGCCTTAAGGGCTGTGGCTGCTTGGCACACTGACTTTGTGGGTTATGTGTTGTGTCTGTTTTGTTTTGAGGTAGCGTTTGCTTGGATGTCTGCTTTGGAGGTCTCTGTTGCTTAGGTAGATTTTTATTTAGAGCCTCCGAGTATGTTTTTGTGTATTTATGTGTTTGGTTCGCTGATGTGGTGGGACTATGTGATACTGGAATTGTGTTGTGTGAGGTTACCTTCTCCTCCTGACTAGTTACACCAGTTTTGAGATGAGAGAGCTCAGCCTCCAGTTTGGCTGAATAGTTGCATCTCTCACATATATTTGAACCTGATCAAACAGATGCAGTGGAAGGAGATTTAGAGGGGGTCTCACTTCCACAAAAGGAGTGTCTTTAAATGGGTCCACAGATGGGGAATATGATGTTCTTGGGAGTAGAGGGAGCCCCAATTGCTTCAATACCAATGTATCAGTAGGTACCAAAGAAACTGTCAGCCCCAAAGCCAATTTAGTAGTAGTAGTAATAGTTGATGCAATCAAATTCTCTGGTGCCAATGAACTCTTCAGTACAGAAGAAGGTTTAGTTATTTTCCTTGACAGTTCCAAAGACTTTGAAACTGTGGAAGGCCTTTTCTTTGAAGAAGAAGATGCTGAGGTACTAGCTTCAGTTCTAGACTCAGAAATGGCCTCGTCAAATCCAGTCTTAAGTAGCCCTTTCAAAATTAGCGTGTTTTTTCTTTCAGTCAAAATATGGGTTGAAAACCCATGACAAATCACACAGTTTTCCTGTAAGTGTATTTTCCCAAGGCAGTACACTCACAGGGTATGCCAATCTGAGTTGGGCATTTTGCCCTCACATTTTTTACACCTCTTAAATCCAGAGGTGCACTTAGAAGGTTTAGAAGGAGAAAGTTTTTCTTGTTTTTCCGCCATAATCGCACTATGGAACAAGGTGAAGAAATACAGATAAGTAAAGATATCTATATATATATATATATATAGATATATATATATAGATATATATATATATATATATATATATATATATATGTGTGTGTGTGCTCGTGTGCATGTGTGGCTTTTTTTCCTGGAAATTAGAGGAGGAGAGAAAAATACCAGCAATGGTATGAAAGAATACCTTCAAAGGTATTTAAAAGGAGTAAAGGGAGTGCCAACAATGGAATGTGACAGTTTACCAATGGTAGAAGAAGGACAAATAGAAAATTAGCTTCTATAAGAAAGGGAGGAGCGGGTAGAAGTACAAAGAATTATAAAGAGTTATAAGGGAAATATCATGGGAAAATGAAATGTAAAAATTAGAAAATAGTCAAAAAAACTAAGCCAAGGCTCGAGACAATGAATGAACGCATCCAGTTTGTGAAACGGCAAATGAGATCTGGTGTAATTTCTGAATGAAGCATTATGAGTAGAGCCTGGCTTGAGAGTTTGGAGAGTGTGAGGTAAAGTAAATAGCAGTCTTGATTCTGATGCTAGGAACTGAACCCACTGTCAAGGATTGGGTGAAGACTGACAACATCAGGTGAAATTTTGAGATGTATAAGGACAGAAAAGGTATTCTGAAAATAAGCACTTATCCCACTGAAGGACTCAAGTCAGAGGAATCGCGTCTGTAGTGGTGAAGAGGCAAACAAGATCTGAGGGGTCAGAGGCCAGCAAGGGATTATGGGAGTGGGAGGAGCTCAAGCCTAGGATCTGTCTGAAAAGTTGCCGTCACGGATCAGATGTCAGATTCTACAACCCAGAAGTGAGGAATAGGCACATGGTAACATCAAATTAGTTCTGTGCAAACAGAAATGTAATTGTCTGAACATCCAATAAATGTAGCATATACTCTCCTTTATTTTTGGGAATTTGGGAAAAACACTGTAAGGTCAATTGATTGGTATAAATTAGTGTCAGATACTACTTTAGAAAGAAAAGAAGGATTAGTACAAAGAGAAACTCTGTCCTTATGAGTCACCAAATAAACAGGAACAGCAGATAATGCCTGCAATTCAGATACTCTCCTTACTGAAGTAATAGACACCAAAAATTGTTTTCTATGACAACAATTTTAGATCACAATTGGCTGAAGGCTCAAAAGGGAAATGAATGATATGGCCAGTACAAGATTTAGATCCCAAGGAGAAGATGGACTTTTATAAGGAGGTCTTAACATCAAGGTTCTTTTTAAAAAGGTCTTACAAAGCTTGTGTGATATAATTAGAGAGCCATTTTCCCCTCAATGAAAAGTGGAAATAGCATCCAACTGAACCCTTATAGTTACTGCTGTAGCACCTTCATTAAAAAACCTCACCAAAATATCTAAAATAAAATGAAGGGGGCAGTAAAAGAATCAGCTTTATTCTCTGTAGCCCGCACAACAAACCGCCACCATTTGTTTCTATAAAGTTTACATGTGGAAATTTTATGAGAGAAAGTAAAATATGTCTAGCCGGGGAATAAAATAGAAGATGCCTGGCTATCAGTGTAATTGGAGCAGCCACGCAGTCAGTTTGACATTCTGTAAATCAGGATGATCCATTTTATGCGAATGTGAATGGAGGTCTGGAACTGCGTCCAGTATCCATGGTTCTTCCAGAAGATGAGACCAAAGGAAAGGAAACCAAATCTGCTGGGGCCAGTAAGGGGCAATGAGGATTATTTTTCTCTTCAACATGCATTTGGGAATCAGGGGTGTTGAGGGCTAAGCATAAAGAAGTCCCAGGGGCCAATGGTGAACACGTGCATCTCTTAGGGGCTCCCCCTGAAGGGGAATTAGGACAAACTGGCTGCTGCATTTGTTTTTTATTGGAGAAGTAAACAGGTCACAGCAAGGCTGTCCCCATTTCTGGAAAATTCTTTCCGCAATTTTTTATTTGCGAGATTCATGAGGCATCAAAATTACCCTGCTCAGCTCATCCGCTATGATGCTGGATTTCCCCGGAATGTGCCTTGCTTTCAGAAAGCAGCTGGAAGATAACACCCATTGCCAGGCTTGGAGGGCTTCCCGACAAAGAGGGTAAGATCTGGTTCCTCTTTGTTTGTTGATGCACCAGACTACTAACATGTTGTCTGACTGGACAGCTACTGTTCCCAGAGGGAGAGAGTCTTGAAAGGCTTGCAATGCTAGGAGCACTGCTATCATCTCTAGAACATTTATATGCAGATGGGCCTCATAAGGAGACCAAGTGTTCTGCTGTCCTTCCCAGATAATGACCCCCCCACACACACCCTATCTGGGAGGCAACCGTTGTCATTATTGGCTTTGGGCTGACTGGGCACAAATGAATGACCTACACAAACTTGATCAAAATGGATCCACCATTGAAGATCCTTCTTACATGAATCTGTGATCAAGATCTTGTGAGACAGTGGAAGTTAAAGAAAGGGCCATTGGGTTGACAACAACCATTGCAATATTCAGATGTGTAGGCAGGCTAGTGGTACTAATATTATTGAAGCCACCATTGTTTCCAAGACCTGTAGTACTAATTTTGCAGATGCTCTTTTCTTTTGAATCAGTACTTTCACCTGTTTACGTAATGAAATTATTCTGTCAGATGGAAGATTTGCTATCATTTCTCATGTATCTAGATGAGCTTCTATGAAAAACAAATGTTGACAAGGTTCTAGAGTTGATTTTTTGTAATTTATGGTGATTCTTAGGGATAAGCAAAGGTGTAAGGTAGTTTCTCTTGCCCTTATGAGTTGATGCCTGTTTGTGGCAGTTAGGAGCCAGTCGTCTAAGTATGGAAAAACTTGGAATCCTGGACGCCTCAAGTGAGAAGCAACCACTGTCATGCATTTGGTGAACACTCTGGGGGCTGTAGTGAGACCAAAGGGCAGGGCTCGAAACTGCTAATGACTGGCTCCCAGCTGGAAGTGCAGATATTTTATGGACCATCTGTCCATTTTTATATGGTAGTACGCATCCTGAAGATCTATCGAGCACATCCAATTGTCTTTTCCCAGAAAGGGAAGAATAGACTATAAAGTGACCATTAGAAATTTCCTCTTTTTGATCGAATTGTTTAGGTTGCTGAGATCCAGAATGGGTCTCCAATCCCCTGTTTTCTTTGATATTAAAAATAATCTTGAGTAAGTTCCGAATCCTTGTTAGTCTGTGGGGACTTCTTAAATGACTCTTCTGTTCAGCAACTTTTGAATTTCTTTGACTGCTTGATCCCTTTGACTGGATGGCACCTCTGGAACTTTTTGTTTTGGGGAAGGGAATGGGAAAAGGGGATGAAATAACCTCTGGATATTATCTGCTGCACCCATTTGCCATTTGTAATCTCTTGCCAGGCCTGTGGGTGCAGAGACAGCCAACCCCTGATTGCCTCCAGAGGTGGGCAATTGGGCCTTCATTCAGGAGCACTTAAAGGGCTTGCCAAAGAAGGTGTCTCTAGTGCCCTGGTTTTGCGGCGTCCTCTGCTGTGAGGGTGGCATCTTCCATTATTGTTACCTCATCTGCCTCTGGGGAACTTTCACCATATGTGTCCTGGAAAGACCGTTGACATTTGTGGAACCACATCTTTCTGGTACCTTTTTGACCTTTGGGATACAGTCTGGTCAGAGTAGAAAAAAACGGACTCCTACAGCAGACAAGGTCTTGCCTTCTTGTTCACACTTAGTGAGTGTTTCTTTCACTTTTGGTCTAAAAAGAGATAAGCCATCAAAGGGGGCATTCACAAAGGAAGACTTGAAAGGCTCCATGAAATCACAAAGTTGCATCCAGGCCTGCCTCCTAATAGAAATCCCTGAACCTGCAGCTCTACTCGCTCCATCTGCTGCATATGAAATCAGTCTCATGGAGGAATTAAAAACAGAGTTTAGGGAGGCAAGCTGAGAGGCTACTTTGTCTGTGACCTCCTCAGCTACAGCTCCTTGTAAGGTATCTGTCAACACCTTTAGCAGATCCCTCTGAGGTCTTGTGAAGTGGGTAAGGTAATTCAGCGAGCGAAGAGCAAAGCCTGCTGAAGAGAAAATGTGCTTCCCATATTTATCCATCATCTTAGAGTCCTTATTAAGTGGGTGGATAGTGGAACTGGTCTCAGAAAGTTCTTGTTTGGTGGCCACCGCCACAACCATGGCATCCACAGCTACTTCTTTTAAAATAAATATCTTGTCAGATGGTGATGTGATATATTTATTTGGCCTCCGAGGAATAAGATTTATGGTATCTGGAGTCTCCCAAGCTTTCCGAGAGATTAAGTCAATAAGCTCATCTGAAGGAGGAGTCACCCAGGAGGTGGAAGGGCAGGATCCAAAAGCCTTCAAGTATACCTGTTCCTCTGCTGAAGGGGAGCTGGACTGCTAGCCACCTCTCTGTTTAAGCATTTCCAAGATGTCTCCAAATGAGACATCTTCAAGAGGAGACCATGGGGACCTTTCAGCTTCACTGAGATCAGTATCCAAAGTGAGGGTCTCCTTTGGGGAGTCTAGATGTTTCCTCTTACAAATCCTTATCTGAGGGACTACCTCAGTGGGATAATCTGGGGAAGTTTTGGAAGGGAGGGGAACTGAGGAACATCCTGAGGCTTAAGGCCCCACTGCCCTGTGGATGGGGTAAAATAGAGGACTAAGGCACCAGCAGGGAAGGGGGAGGAAGATCTTGAAAGGGCTGAGTCTGAGAAGCAGTCAAAGCTCTCCTCATAGCCTCAAAGGCTCCCCATCCCTCATCCATGGAACTCCCCAGTGCCGACAAAAAAGTAGTCATCGCCAAAGGCCCCTTGGGACCCGAAGACAAAAAATCTGAGGCCACGGTAGGGGCCAAGCTCATCCGAGCTGATGCTCAAAGAGGCAGGGTCTGATCCGAAGAAAAAGTGGTGGGAACCCTATCCTCAGGGCCGACCAGAGAGCTACGGCTCCTAGAATCTTCCTGCTCCAACAAAGTGGAGGAACTCAAGGCAGATGACAGCGCAAGTCTCTGATCCAACACAATTGAGGGAGACTAATCGTGGATCTGAACTGGCGCTGGAACAGGAGTTGTCAGAGCAGAAAGCACTAAACACTCTGAGGAATGTTCGAATCTGACTCTCTTCTGCACCAAAGTACGTATTGGAGCAGAGAGTTTTGCCTTCTTTTGTGCAGGCTCCAATGATACATTCGAAGCCAACAGAGGAGTCTTTTTTGGTTTATCCAATTTTGTTGAAGAAGATGAAGAGGGCTTTGCAGACTCCTGGCTTGAAATGGCTTCAGAAAAGGGACTTTTCAATAAACCTTTCAACATTAGCTTATTCTTCCTCTTTAATATGGCACGTTGACTGAAACCATGATAAATGCTGCAAGATTTTTACAAGTGCAAAGGGCCCAAGCAATACACACATGATGTGTGTGTATCACTTAATGGCATTTTCTTGCCACATTTCTCGCACGTTTTAAACCCTAAGGGTTTATCAGGTTTTTGAGACATTTTCAGTAGTTAACCACCAGCAAGAAAAGGAAAAAATAATACACAACTAGTAACACTAATCAATAGGAAGAAGTCGCTAAAAACTAGAAAACAACAACAATAATGCCACCTAGTATTTAAACTGTGGAAAAGAAATATATATATATATATATATATATATATATATATATATATATATATATGATAGTAAGTTTTTTTAAGAAGAAAAAAGTCCTATTATGAAGAAAAAATGGAAGTTAAATTTACAGGGGAAAGAAAAAGGATGATGTTTTATATACTTACTGATAAAATTTAAGTATGAAGAACAGGAGGCTTTTCAAAAAGAGTTATGAAAAACTAGTGGGGTAAAGAAATAGAAGTCAAAGGTATTTTAAATTATGAATAATAAAAAACAAATTGTAAACTTAGCCTGGAGCTTGTGAATGACCACATTTTTGCAAAGCAACAAATAAGATCTGAGATAACGGAGAGGTGCATTCTGGGAAGGGAAGGGTGCCTGAGAGCTTGGTTGAAGGCCATGAGGTTTTGTATAAGGCCGAGATGGAGCCGATGGATCGCATACAACCCATATGTGAGAATAAAGGCGAGACTAACATCACATCAAAGGCTAA
Source organism: Protopterus annectens (assembly GCF_019279795.1). Taxonomy (NCBI): domain Eukaryota; kingdom Metazoa; phylum Chordata; order Ceratodontiformes; family Protopteridae; genus Protopterus; species Protopterus annectens. The sequence goes on along the minus strand of NC_056750.1, from coordinate 212,146,488 downwards.
ACATACTTCAAAATGGTGCCAAAAGAAACAGGGTAGGAGGTGATGACTAAGCAAATATTTGTTTTGACAGGAAAAGTATGTCAGAAATGAAAAGGAATAAGAAGTTATATACCTACCATAACGTTCCATGTTAGTTGTCTTCTTCTCGCCTTCTTTCTTGCTGGATGGGTTTGGAGCTGATCCTCGGCTCCGACTCGGCCTATACCAAAGCTCGAGAGCTATTTACCGGCTCGAGGCCCTCCCTATATCCCACAATGCTAGGCGTCCAATACCCAGATCTCGTTTGGTAGAGCTAAACACCATGGAGACACCTATCCCGACTATAAGGTTTACCTTCAGTGGTAACAGAGGGGGACATAACCTAGGAATAGTCAGTAGAGGAATACGGCCTCAGAAGGATTCTTCTCGGTCTGTCCAGGCTAGGGGGATGGTGGGTGGGACGCAAGAAAGAAGGCGAGAAGAAGACAACTAACATGGAATGTTATGGTAGGTACATAACTTCTTAATGTTAAGTTGTCAATCTCGCCTTCATTCTTGCTGGATGGGACAGCGTCCCTAGCACCTTAGTCTTGGGTGGCTCATCGGAACAGACTCTTGAGCACATTGGAACCAAACTCAGCCCGATTCCTGGAGGCTATGTCCAACTTGTAATGAGAAATAAAGGTATGAGGAGAGGCCCACGTGGCTGCAGCACAAATAGATTCCATTGGGAGCCTTGCTTGAAAAGCTACCGACGTGGCTAACGCTCTGGTGGAATGAGCATTAGGTTTTACGGGGAGTTCTTTGTGTCTTAATTGGTAAATGAAGGATATGATTGAAGCCAACCATCTGGATAAAGATACTTTAGAAATTGGCAAGCCCTGCTTGCTCTCAGCATAGGACAGGAAGAGTTGGTCTGACTTCCTAATTTGTTTTGTCCTATCCAAATAAAAACGTAATTGCCTGTGAACATCCAAAAAGTGCAGCTTTTGTTCAGCTCTGTTTGAATAGTTAGGAAAAAAGACAGGAAGCTCAATAGCCTGATTCAGGTTTGCCTCAGAAGGAACCTTGGGTAAAAAGGAAGGGTTAGTTCTAAGTGAGACTCTATCCTTGTGAAAAACAAGATAGGAAGGGCGAATGCAGAGGGCTTGAAGTTCCGACACTCTTCTAGCTGAGGTGATAGCTACTAAGAAGAGAGTCTTCCAGGAGAGTAATTTTAAAGAACAGGAGGCCGCAGGTTCAAAGGGAGGTAGAATCAGAGAAGATAATATAAGGTTCAGATCCCAAGGAGACGGGGGATCTCTAATTTGAGGCCTGAGTAATACAGTTCCTTTGAGAAAGGCTTTACAAAGTTTATGGGACATGATGCTGGTCTCTGACAGTCCAGCATGAAAATTAGCGATAGCAGCCAATTGGACTATAATGGTGGCAGAAGAGGAGCCTCCTCGAAAGAGTTCTGCTAAAAAATCCAGAACAGTGTGGACAGGGGCTGTAAAAGGATCTATATTCCTGGTCTCTGCCCAGCAGGAGAAACGTTTCCACTTACTAGCATAGGTTTTTCTGGTAGTAGATTTATGTGAAGAAAGGATGATTTCACGTACTGGCTGAAAAATCTGTGGAAGCCTGACTAAGGTTGGAAGTGGAGCAACCAAGCTGTGAGGTTGAGAGACCGAAGGGATTGGTGCAGCCCACCCGACTGATGGACCAACAGGTCTGGCACTGGGTCCAGACTCCAGGGCTGCTCCAACAGAAGACGATGCAGGAACGGAAACCAAATTTGTCGAGGCCAGTAAGAGGCAATGAGGATCATCCTGGAACCCAAAGCGGTTGCTTTCTGAATCAGTTTGGGAATTAAGGGAAATGGAGGGGAATGCATACAGAAGACCCCGGGGCCAATTGTGGACGAGAGCGTCTCTGGGGGAATGACCGAGGAGAGGGAATAGAGTGAAGAAGTTTTCGTACTTGCTGTTGAGAGGGGTTGCGAAAAGGTCGCAGCAAGGTTGACCCCATCTGCGGGAAATCCTATCCGCTACTAACTGATTGAGAGACCACTCGTGAGGCATGAGAATGGCTCTGCTCAGCCTGTCTGCTATGATGTTGGACTTCCCAGGGATGTGCGTTGCTATCAGAAACCGTTGGGAAGAGATCGCCCACTGACAGAGTCTGAGTGCTTCTCGACATAAGGGGTAGGATCTGGTTCCGCCCTGCTTGTTGATGTACCACACTACAGACATATTGTCTGTTTGAATTGCAATAGTCCCGATAGGTAGAGAGTCCTGAAGAGCTTGCAACGCTAAAAGTACAGCTCTCATCTCCAAGACGTTTATATGCAGGTGGTATTCTAGGGGTTGCCAAGTGCCCTGGACAGTCCTGCCCTGAAAATGCCCTCCCCACCCAGTCAGGGAGGCATCCATGGTCACCATGGCAACAGGAGAAGGAAGAACAAACGGTCTGCCCTGGAGAACTGTAGGGGAGACCATCCACCAAGCCAGGTGGTCTTTGCATGTTTGAGTGAACGTTATTCTGTGGGACATTGGGAGCTGTTGAAAGGACCATTGGGTAAAAGCATCCACTGAAGGATCTGCATGTGGAAACGAGCCAGGGAACTAAAATGATCGCTGCTGCCATAAGACCCAATGTTTTTAGTACAAATCTGGCCTGAATCGTCTTGCACTTTAGTAGTACTTGTACATGCCAGTGAATGTCTGATACTCTGTCTGGAGGAAGTTTTGCAGACAGATCTTTTGTGCTTATTTCTGTGCCTATAAATGTTATAGATTGACAAGGCGACAATGCAGACTTTTCGAAATTTATTGATATACCTAGCTCGGAGCAAGTCTGAATGGTATAGTCCCAGGCTTGCAGAAGTTGATGCCTGGTGGAAGCAGTAAGGAGTCAGTCTTCGAGATATGGAAACACCTGGAATCCCCGTCGTCTCAGGTGAGCCATAGCCATTGCCATGCATTTGGTGAACACCCTGGGGGCTGTGGTGAGACCAAAGGGCAGGGCTCTGAATTGATAGTGACTGGCTCCCAGCCGGAAGCGGAGAAACCTTCTGGAGTGCCTGTTCATTTTGATATGGTAGTACACATCCTGAAGGTCTATAGAGCACATCCAATTGTCCTGACCCAAAAAGGGTAGAATGGACTGAAGCGTGACCATCTGGAACTTTGTTCTTTGGATAGACCTGTTCAGTCTGCTGAGATCCAGACTGGGTCTCCAGTCCCCTGTCTTTTTCGGTACCAAAAAGAACTTGGAGTAAATTCCGGATCCTTGCTGGTCTGCTGGGACTAGCTGGATGGCCCTCATTTTTAGCAGTTTTTCCAGTACTGCTTGATCTCTTAGCGCGGGTGGGACATCTGGAAGGGATCTGTTTCTTTGTACAGGGGTGTGGACGAAGGGAATTTTGTAACCCTCGGATATGATAGACTGTACCCATTTGTCTTGTGTGAGATGTTGCCAGGCTTTTGGGTGCAGTGACAATCTTCCCCTGACTGCCTCCGAAGTTGGACAGTCGGGCAGCCCTTCAGGGGTGCTGCAAGGGTTTGTCAGAGAAAGATTCCCTGCTACCCTGATTCTGTGGACCCCCTCTGCCCCTCGGGCGGCATCTATTATTGTTCCCTCCTCTGCCCCTGGAGGGAAACTCGCCACGTGCGTCAGGCATGACTCCCTGGGGTTTGCGAAACCACATTTTTCCACCCTTCTGACCTTTCGGGTATGGTCTAGATGGAGTAGAAAAATGGAGTCCCATGGTAGAGAGAGTCTTGCCTTCTTGCTCGCACCTGGTAAGTGTATCCTACACCTGCGGTCCGAACAAAGCCAAACCATCGAAGGGGGTGTTGGTGAAGGACACCTTAAAGTGGTCAGCAAAGTTGCACAACCGCATCCAGGCATGTCGTCTCAAGGCTACACCTGTGCCTGCGACCCTACTCGCCCCATTAGCTGCATAAGAAATGAGCCGCATGGAGAAGTTAACTATGGAGTTAAGGGTTGCCAACTGGGAGTTAATCTTTTCCTGAGACCCGCAGCAGATGGATCCTGAAGGGTATCACCCAATTCCTTAAGGATATCCCTTTGAAGGTGAGTGAAATGGCACAGGTAGTTCAGCGACTGCATGGAAAAGGTCGCTGAAGAAAACATCCGCTTCCTGTACCTGTCCATTTTCCTAGATTCTTTATTAGGTGGATGGACAGGGACAGAAGGATCAGCCAACTCCTTCTTAGTGGCCTCTGCAACCACCATGGCATCAACAGGGACACCCTTCTTTAGAAACTGTTTGTCGGACGAGGCTGTAATAAACTTGGTGGGCCTGCGGGGAGTTGGTTCCACTGTGTCCCGGGCCGTCCAGGCCTTCTGAGCCACCACTTCCATGAGCGAGTCGAAAGGCGGAGACACCCAGGAGGTGGAGGGGCGAGAACCAAACGCATTCAGGTACACGGACTCATCCTCGGAGGGGTTAAGGGCAGTCCAGTTCCCCCTTTGTCTAAGGATCTCAAGGATGTCTGAAAAGGAGACATCCTCAGAGGGGGACCTTGGGGACCCTTCCGAATCCTCCAAATCGGTGTCTGAGGTGACTGACTCGGGGGAGTCAACATGTTTCCTCTTACATTTTCTCTTCCAAGGGGGCTCCTCTGATTGATCAGGGGAGGCCTCGGAAGAGGAAGACACACCCAATGGGGCTACCTGGAGCATCTGTTCTCCACGCTTAGGGTCAGGAGGGTGAACAGAGACCTATGTAGGCACCATGGGGGGAGGAGCCGAAGGAGCCGATCGTGGGTCCGACCCAGGAGTCAGTACGCTCCTCATGACCTCGAAGGCACCCCTATCGGGCAGAGAGGAAGGTCCCCGCTCCAAAGAGATGAGAACCCCTCCCGGCACCGAGAGTGATGGCTCTGAGGCCGATGTCAGGGCCGAGCTCACCTGCGCCGAGGCACCGAGAGGGAGAACGGGGTCGGACAAGGGTCTGATGCCACTCACCCCCTCAGAGCCTACGAGGGAGTCTCGGTGCCTGGATCCCTCCACGGATGGAACCAATGAAGAGATCGGAGCTGACGAAGGAGCCGAAATGTGTGGTATCGGCTCCGATGTACCGACGATTCGAGCCCCAACGAGCTCCGGCTCCGAACATAATGGAAGAGTTGGAGGAGGAATTGTTGAAGATGCAGGGATAGCCGCAGTCTGTTGAGAAGGGCTAGACAACCTTTGGGCAAGTGCCTGCGACTTTAGGAGTCTACTGACCTCCCTCTCGAGGTCATGATCAGAAAGCCTGGAAGACCGAGAGGAATGTGACCTATGGCTCCGCTCCGACTGTAGTAAGGGAGATCTCGGAGCCAAACAAATGGACTCCAAAGAGGGAGATCTTGAGCGTTTTCAGCTCAGAGAAGGCTCCGACACTACAACAGGAGCCGACTGAGATCTCAAAGTGTCAGTTCCAGCCGGAACCGACAAGGAGGCAGTAACTCCGCTTGGCGACGGCTCCGAATAGGGAGCCGACGGTTTGGTGGGCTTGAAGGGTTTACCCGACAAAGGCTTAGACGGGGACACTTCAGGCTTAAGTAAGCCCCTCAAAATAAGTTTGTTCCTACGCTCCTGCAGGACTCTCGGACTGAAGGCATGACAGACACAACAAGAGTCCTGCAGGTGTAGGGGGCCCAAACAATACACACAAGAAGTGTGACCGTCTGACAGAGAAATCTTCTGACAGCACGAGTCACACTTCTTGAAGCCTGAGACCTTTGTATCCTTGGACATACTCAAGGAACCGAAGTGTAATCACACACAGAAAACACACACACACAGATTACACTGATAGGGGTCTAAAAAGAATTATTTAACTAAAGGGTAAGTTAAGTTAAAATTCCTAAGTTCTAATCAAACACACACACCCTAAGGAAGGGAAGGAAGGGCCGAAGGCCTAGGGAAAGAACTTATAAGTTCTTTAGAAAAAAAGGGGCTGGATAAAAAGTAGAAGGGATAAGTATCCACTACACTAAGGGGAAAGAGAAATACACTAAGCTAGCTTGAGTCTAAAGAATTTAAACTAGTTAACTTTCACTAACCTGGAGCCGGTAGAAAACACACCTCGATCGCTGTAGCGGCAAACGAGATCTGAGGTAACTCACGCCTAGCATTGTGGGATATAAGGGGAGCCTCGAGCCGGTGGAACCAACTCTCGAGCTTTTAGAGTGGCCGAGTCGGAGCCGAGGTCGGCTCCGAACCCATCCAGCAAGAATGAAGGCGAGATAGACAACTTAACATGGCCTGTTTAGATATAATATATATGATTAGATTTTCAGTATTATGTTTCAGTTATTAAAATATAAAACAAGGGGTGATGTGGTTCTGACATATCACAGTGACACGCAAGCCAAGGTCTGATAAAAAAAAATGAGTAACAATAGCAAAACAAACGTCTGTAAAATGTTTTTGGTTGTGCCAACACAGAAATTAAACTTGGCTCACCCACCCCCAAAACAAGAGGCAAAGGACATTTCTGTAGAAAACAAAGGAATAAAACATCATAATGAATTGTTATTAGTGTTATCAAACAAAATGTCCCAAAAACATGTGCACACATTTACTATAGAATAGTCATTTCTGTGTAACTGCCAGTTACCTCTACCTGCACTCCATTAGAGGTGTCTATGGGCCATCCTAGAAGGCTAAAAACTCTGTGTAATTGACAATACAGGACATGTAAAATTTAAGTGAAATAACAATAGAAGTGTGTACAGAGAAGCAGTTATAACATTAGCACTTGTTATGAAAGTTAATAAGGGTGTGCATTTAATAAAGTAAAATATCCTGACAATAATGACTATGCCATCAGTAAACTTGGGAGAAGTGCATACAGATAAAAATAGCATTTGCTAATGTATGTGTGTGTGCATGTGTATATATATATATATATATATATATATATATATATATATATATATTCACTTTATAATCTCGAAATACTGAAATATTGAATTTCAGCATCTCGAGACTATAAAGCCGAAAAATGAAAAACCCAAAACTTTAAAACCGCGAACTTTCAAAGCACAAACTTCACACAAACAAAACACTACATCACACAAACACAAATACACCTACCTGCAGACACTACAAAAAAACAAACCAACACACACAAACACAACAAAACTGCCACACACACAAACAATTTTGCTGAAAGCAGGGGGCCCCCAACACCACCCCTACTTATATATACTAACTCCGAGGTCACACTAAACACACAAACACATAAAACTCACCACTACACACACTCACACACAATAAAATCCCTACCCAATACCCTTACAAAAACACAACTTACCTCAAACCCTAGCTAAATCCACAAACCGCACCACACCGCACGTCACGTATGCGAACACATAATGGTGAATGCGATATTTCCGCATTCGCTATTATGCAGTTTCACGTAAGTGCACTTTCAACTTTATAGTCTCGAAATACTGAAATTCGACATTTCAATATTTCGAGATTATAAAGTGTAACCATACATACATATATATATATATATATATATATATATATATAGATAGATATAGATATAGATATAGGTCTAAAACTCATTTCACTGAATTTCAATTCACCCTCAAAAAAAATCGCAGAAAGCTCAAATCACTGAAAACTCATTTCATTGAATCACATTTCACTAAATGTAAGTACTGTTAGGCAAATAAAACGTATATGCCCTTTTCCCCACTGTAGTGCAATCCTGGAGTTAGTATATATATATATATATATATATATATATATATATATATATATATATATATATATATATATATAAATAGTTAGTGTGGGGGCATAGCCCCAGCTACTTAGCTTTTTTATTTAAGAATCTCATTTCACTGAAAGCTAACAATATCTTAAATCAAAAACTCTTGTGCTACGTATACCTAAGTAACCACATTGTAACATACACACAGCTGGCAATTATGGTATGCAGGACAAGTGTTTCTAAAATGTGTCAGCACCATTACTTATGATCAGCTGCTCATTTACACATGTAATGAATGAGAGATGGCTGCCAGCTTAGAGTACAGTTAAAAGAGAGCATGGTTCTGCAACCCTGAAGTGCTATAGTTGATGAACTGTCAGTAGGCATGTTTAGCCCTGTTCAGTGCATACCATCTTTAATATTACTACCCACAGAACTTCAAAGGGTAAAAGGAAAAAATAAATATATAAGCTAACCACACACTGGCAACACTTTGCCTCTTGGTGTGTTTATTCAATGTCTTGACAACTTTTATCCCTGGGGGAAGGGAAACAAGAAAATAAAGTCCCAAGATGACAGAAGTATATTTTACCATAACTGTAGCATTTACAATGTTAATGGCCAATCATGTAGTAATCAAGAAAGAAATGTGGATACTGCTTTCAAAATGTCACAGTGTGGTGTGATTTACTAACCTTTCGTTCCAGTATCACTTTCTTTAACTTACTCCTTTCTTTCTCCTCCTCTAAATAATTAATTTTTCTCTTTAATCCATTGTTTTCTTCCTTTAGATTTCTATTTTCTTCCTTCAGATTTCTATTTTCTTTCAGATTTCTTAATGATTAAAATAAAAGAATTATGGAAAATTGTACATCCAAAGCAAAAAGACCTATGTCAAAATAAGCAAATAGCATACACAACCCTAGCCTAAAAAATAGGACAAGCAGTTATCCTACAATTGATATATTTTTCTTATTAATTTTTTAAACTTGTTTTCTAGGATAAAGCACTGATCCCACTGGTCCATTTTCAAGCCACTTCACTGAGTAAAAATATCTGAACAGAGAGATAATGTAATACCTTCAATGAAGAGAAAAAAATATTCATCATTTTACGTTTTGACATGAGAAATTATACAAACCATACAGAAAACAAATAAAACATCAATCAAGTTTGACAAAACAATGCAGTTAGTACAATCACATAGCTGAAGAACTAAACTTTAAAGTATATGCAGGATGTGCTTCTCCACAAACATGTTATATTGAAAAATAAAACACTAACACGCTGAATTGTCTGAAAATACTAGTTTGGGAAAACAATGTGTACAGCACCTAAAAACAATACAGAAGAAATGAGAGAGAAAATTGTACAGAGAATATAGGGTGGATATGAGGATAGGGATAATACAGCACATCTGTGTAATATGTTTATGTAATATATTTTAAAGACATGACAGATTGTGGTGGGTTTTTCAGAATGCAGAGGTGAGGTAATACCTGTAGTTTGGAAGCAGACATGCTTTACATCTTTTAGAAGATACTTTTAAATTTCAACTTGACTTCAGTGTACAACTGAATTAGTTTTCAGTTGTAGGGCTGGGATTCCCAAAGTTTTCGGAAAATGAAAGTTACATACTTACCGTGTGATAGATCTTTGTGATCCATGTCCAGTCACTTCAACTGAAGGACTGGTCACTGCAGCTGGGTCCAATTTGGCATATCAGGAAACCTGCAAAGCTTGAGCTTCCCCCCTCACTCCCATAATTCACCTTACTTCTCTCTTTTCTTGATCAAGATAGAAGGTTGACTGCCTAAGACATAAAAATTATGTAGTTACCATAACAAAAGTTGTTGTCTGCTTCCATCTGTCCTCAATGTATGGGACTTCGCATCCATGTCAGATTCGACTTTGGCAACTCTCAATATTTGGATCTGGTGCTCAGGCTCCTCCACTTGCCCATAATCCCCTTGTGATGAGCAAGTTACCTTAGATCAAGTTTATCTGCAATAACAGAGAAAAAATAGGTTGCCCCCAAATATACTGGAAAATCTGAAAGAACACCTATGCCACAGAGTACACAGAAAGAAACCAGCTGCTTGACAGTAGGCTTGACATGAAACCCATGGAAACTGAAGGCCAGCTCAGCCAGATCACTCCAGAAGGAATAACAAGGAATCAGAGAATAACAAGGATGAGGGAAGGATGGTGGGAAGCTGAGGAAGGATGGATGCAGACAGCACAAATTTAGCATTATGGTGAGTACATAACCTTCGTATCTGATGTCTCTTCCATCTTTCCTCAATGTATGGGACACAGTCCCCAGGTACTGTTGCACTTGAGAGGTTTTATGGAAGGATATTCTGGCACACAGCCGAAATAAAGGAGGCTCTTGACCTTTACTGTATTTCCAGTTTATACTGTGAAATTAAAGTATGGACCTTGGACCAGGTAGCTGCAGCACAGATGTCATTAACAGATGCTCTGGAAAGGAAGGCAGTAGAAGAAGCTACAGCTCTAGAAGAGTGAGCCTTTGAGGTGTAGGCAGTGATAAATCCCTGTCTTTGTAAGTCTAGGAAATACAGTCCAAGAGCCAAAGGGCGAGTGTCAGTTTAAACACTCCTTTCTCATTTGACAGAGGAATAAGAGACAAACAACTGATCAGCCTTTCTGATAGTTCTGGTTTGATGAAAGCAGAAATAAAGTTATTTATGAACACCCAGTAAATGTAATTTGTATTCACCTTTGTCTGAAACCTTTGTGAAAAACGCTGGTAGACTGAGTGGTTAACATATTATTCTTTTTTTCTGAAAAGATTTCAAGCCTGCATAAACTAAAACACTGCTGGTGATTCCCTGCTGGGTGAGGAAAGTAAACCTATATTTTTTATCTGTTCACTGCTTTCTGTTTTATCTGCTCCGTTTTATTTTTATTTATTCTATTTTAATTTTATTTTACATTTGTTAACCGTGATGGTCTGACTGGACACAGGTCCATTTTCAGCGGAGGCCTGGGGAGAAAAGCACCACGGTAAGTAAAATTTTACACAATATTTTAAAATACAGTATACAGAGAATTTTCAAACAATATGTTAAAATACGGTATACAGCAGAAGACATAACATGACATCTATATATATATATATATATATATATATATATATATATATATATATACATATATATATATATATATATATACAGTAAAAAATACCAGTAATCCCAAAACAGAGTGATACAACTCTAAAAGACCAATAATCCACAAAAGAGTTGTCTAGGAGGTAAAACTGCCACAATTTCAGTCCAAAAAACGTTGCCATGAATGAATGTAAATGAGTTCAAGTCTAGCAAATAATTCATTTATTATTAACCCATATATGCTTCACCTTATTGTCAACATATTTAGCTAAAGGTACTGTTTTTGCTCCCTCTGCTGTGACAATAGGTCTAAAGGGAGGATCTCTCTGGTTTTTGTGAATTTTGGGTATTCCAAATATCGTGGGTACCCTAGGTTTTTTAACTTCCAGAAATTTAAATGTTTTGATATCGATCACTTTCTCTAGAACCAGATTTTCTAATAGAATGTCTATTCTTTTGTAAGCTATTAACATTTCATCCTTTGAAACTACTGAATATTTATTTTCATTATTTAATATTTCAAACATTTTAACTTCATAATCATTCTTCCCCATGATGACAATTCCTCCACCTTTATCTGGTTTCATTAGTCTTAGCATGGGATTACTTTGTAACTCTCCCAATAACTTATATTCATCTTCTTTCAGATTTTTATACATCCTTCCTGAATTACTTTTTTCTCCTTCTTTCCTGATTTCCCTTTCCAACACGTTCTCAAAATTCTTAATTTGTGGTATTAATGGGGGGTTATATAAAGAACTCCTAACTAACTGGGCAGGACCAATGTCGTTTCTATTAAAACCTGCCTTAGATGCCAGTATCGACAAATTAATTTTCCTCATAAACATTTTAATATCTAAAATAGTGTTTGTTACATCACCTTTCTTTACTGGGTTGAATTTCAACCCCTTACTTAACAAACTAAAATGTGTTTTATTTAATACCGTGTCACTAAAATTGTATATGGTAAATCCATTATAGGTGCTTTTAGTATTATTCACTGTAATAATTTCAAGTACATTCTCTTCTGAATTCAAACCAGGGATTGGGGTATTCATCAATAAAATCTCCCCCCTCTGAAAATTTCCTTCCCTATTCCATCTGTGTACATCCTGTTCAGTTCTTTGTAAGGGTGGAAATTCATTTTTATAATCATATCCTTTTTCTTTAGATTCAGTATACTTTTTATTATTAAACTGAAACCTATTTCTATCATAATAAAATGCAGGTTTAGGATAACTAATATTTTCAGCATTTTCTTTCAAATCTCTGTTTAGTTTCCCCATTTTACGATGTAAAGTCACTTCACATTTAACATCAATTTCCTTTCTTATATTGTGATATTTTTCCGTTTCCTCATTAATGTCATAAATAAGATCATTTTTAATACATGTATCCAACTCATTAATTTCTTTATCAAGCATAATTATGTTTCTATCATTTTCTTCGATAATCAATTGGACAATGTCCAATCCACACCTGTTGAATACTTTAATTAAACTCAAATGAAATATAGAGCCTACTTGAACATTATTAGGGTATTTATATACCCTTAGTCCCTTAGGGACAATTTCTTTTATTAAATATTCATTTAAATACCCATTTTCAATAATGAGTGTTCAGTACTGTAACATTAACTTATACATTCTGTCCAGTTTTGTAGCATATGATTCCCCATCGGGGAATTTATTACAGTCATTATTATTGTCCAGTTGAAAATGGTATTCTTTTTCAACCATTCTTGAATATTAATATTATTCGTTTTGACAGTACCTGGTTTATTATAAGACTTCGGTCTAGCCCCTCTGTCCATAAAACTGTTAGCCAAGTACTTGCTTCTACTTCCAGTTGTAAGACTCTTGGCGTTCACTCGGATCAAAAGATGTGGGTTGCTTATCTCCAGGGTCGCCAGTTAGGAATTCCTCACCAATAAGCTCCCTTTTCCTCTTAATAGCTGGGCCACTGTCCGCTTCCAGTATCTCCACATCAGTATCCATATTCGTCTTACCAGGAAGTAGACTTCTACAAAGGGGCGTGAGCAAGTCGATTAATTCAGTTAACTGTCCTATGAGCTTCCTGGCTTGTCCTGGGAAAGATTTTTCTTTTTTGGCCAACTTCCCGATGGCAGAAAGAGTCTTGCCATCCGTCCTCGCACCTAGTCAAGGTTTCTTTCACTTGAGGACCAAAGAGATGATCCATCAAACGGGAATTAGTGAATGGCGTTTTAAAGTGGTCAGCAAAGTTGCACAGCCGCATCCAGGCATGCCGCCTCAAGGCTACACCTGTCCCTCGACCCTGCTCACCCCATTGGCTGCATAAGAAAGGAGGAGCATGGAGGAGTTAACTATGGAGTTCAGGGTTGCCAACTGAGTGTTAATCTTGTCTTGAGACCCGCAGCAGATGGATCCTGAAGGGTATCACCCAATTCCTTAAGGATATCCCTTTGAAGGTGAGTGAAATGGCATAGGTAGTTCAGCGACTGCATGGCAAAGGTCGCTGAAGAAAACATCCGCTTCCTGTACCTGTCCATTTTCCTAGATTCTTTGTTAGGTGGATGGACAGGCACAGAAGGATCAGCCAACTCCTTCTTAGTGGCAGCTGCAACCACCATAGCATCCACAGAAACACCTTTTGTGAAATTGTTTGTCGGTTGGCTGTTATAAACTTGGTGGGTCTCCTGGGAGTTGGGTCCACTGTGTCCCGAGCCGTCCAGGCCTTCTGAGCCACCACTTGCATGAGGGATCAAAGGCGGAGACACCCAGGAGGTGGAGGGCGAGAACCAAACGCATTCAGATACACAGATTCATCCTCGGAAGGGTTAAGGGCAGTCCAGTTCCCCCTTTGTTTCAGGATCTCAAGAATGTCTGAAAAGGAGACATCTTCAGAGGGGACGGGGAGCCCTCCGAATCCTCCAAATCTGTGTCTGAGGTGACAGACTCAGGTGAGTCAACATGTTTCCTCTTACATTTTCTCTTCCAAGGGGCTCCTCTGCCAATTCAGGAGGCCTCGGAAGAGGAAGGCACACCCAATGGGGCTACCTGGAGCATCTGTTCTCCATGCTTGGGGTCAGGAGGATGAACAGAGACCGACGTAGGCACCATGGAGGGCGGTCGGAGCCGATTGTGGTTCCGACCCAGGAGTCAGTACGCTCCTCATGACCTCGAAGGTGCCCCTATCGGGCAGAGAGGAAGGTCCCCACTCCAAAGAGATGAGAACCCCTCCCGGCACCAAGAGTGACGGCTCTGAGGCCGATGTCGGGGCCGAGCTCACCTGCGCCAAGGCACCGAGAGGGAGAATGGGGTCGGACAAGGGTCTGATGCCACTCACCCCCTCGGAGCCGACGAGGGAGTCTCGGTGCCTGGATCCCTCCACGGATGGAACCAATGAAGAGATCGGAGCCGACGAAGGAGCCGAAATGTGTGGTATCGGCTCTGACGTACCAAAGATTCGAGCCCCAACGAGCTCTGGCTCCGAACATAATGGAAGAGTCGGAGGAGGAATTGTTGAAGATGCAGGGATAGCCGCAGTCTGTTGAGAAGGGCTAGACAACCTTTGGGCAAGTGCCTGCGACTTTAGGAGTCTACTGACCTCCCTCTGGAGGTCATGATCAGAAAGCCTGGAAGACCGAGAGGAATGTGATCTGTGGCTCCGCTCAGACTGTAGTAGGGAGATCTGGAGCCAAACAAATGGACTCCAAAGAGGGAGATCTTGAGCTCTTTCAGAGAAGGCTCCGACACTACAACAGGAGCCGACTGAGATCTCAAAGTGTCAGTTCCAGCGAACCGACAAGGAGGCAGTAACTCCGCTTGGCGGCGGCTCGAAGCTGGAGCCGAGGTCTTGGTGGGCTTGAAGGTTTACCCGATGGCTTAGAAAGGGAACCTTCAGGCTTAAGTAAGCCCCTCAAAATAAGTTTGTTCCTACGCTCCTGCAGGACTCTCGGACTGAAGGCATGACAGACACAACAAGAGTCCTGCAGGTGTAGGGGGCCCAAACAATACACACAAGAAGTGTGACCGTCTGACAGAGAAATCTTCTGACAGCACGAGTCACACTTCTTGAAGCCTGAGACCTTTGTATCCTTGGACATACTCAAGGAACCGAAGTGTAATCACACACAGAAAACACACACACACACAGATTACACTGATAGGGGTCTAAAAAGAATTATTTAACTAAAGGGTAAGTTAAGTTAAAATTCCTAAGTTCTAATCAAACACATACACACCCTAAGGAAGGGAAGGAAGGGCCCGAAGGCCTAGGGAAAGAACTTATAAGTTCTTTAGAAAAAAAGGGGCTGGATAAAAAGTAGAAGGGATAAGTATCCACTACACTAAGGGGAAAGAGAAATACACTAAGCTAGCTTGAGTCTAAAGAATTTAAACTAGTCTAACTTTCACTAACCTGGAGCCGGTAGAAAACACACCTCGATCGCTGTAGCGGCAAACGAGATCTGAGGTAACTCACGCCTAGCATTGTGGGATATAAGGGGAGCCTCGAGCCGGTGGAACCAACTCTCGAGCTTTTAGAGTGGCCGAGTCTGAGCCGAGGTCGGCTCCGAACCCATCCAGCAAGAATGAAGGCGAGATAGACAACTTAACATGGCCTGTTTAGATATAATATATATGATTAGATTTTCAGTATTATGTTTCAGTTATTAAAATATAAAACAAGGGGTGATGTGGTTTTAACATATTACAGTGACAAACAAACCAAGGTTTGATTAAAAAAATGAGTAACAATAGCAAAACAAACGTCTGTAAAATGTTTTTGGTTGTGCCAACACAGAAATTAAACTTGGTTAACCCACCCCCAAAACAAGAGGCAAAGGACATTTCTGTAGAAAACAAAGGAATAAAACATCATAATGAATTGTTATTAGTGTTATCAAACAAAATGTCCCAAAAACATGTGCACACATTTACTATAGAATAGTCATTTCTGTGTAATTGCCAGTTACCTCTACCTGCACTCCCTTAGAGGTGTCTATGGGCCATCCTAGAAGGCTAAAAACTCTGTGTAATTGACAATACAGGACATGTAAAATTTAAGTGAAATAACAATAGAAGTGTGTACAGAGAAGCAGTTATAACATTAGCACTTGTGATGAAAGTTAATAAGGGTGTGCATTTAATAAAGTAAAATATCCTGACAATAATGACTATGCCATCAGTAAACTTGGGAGAAGTGCATACAGATAAAAATAGCATTTGCTAATGTATGTGTGTGTGCCTGTGTATATATATATATATATATATATATATATATTCACTTTATAATCTCGAAATACTGAAATATTGAATTTCAGCATCTCGAGACTATAAAGCCGAAAAATGAAAAACCCAAAACTTTAAAACCGCGAACTTTCAAAGCACAAACTTCACACAAACAAAACACTACATCACACAAACACAAATACACCTACCTGCCGACACTACAAAAAAACAAACCAACACACACAAACAACAAAACTGCCACACACACAAACAATTTTGCTGAAAGCAGGGGGGCCCCCAACATCACCCCTACTTATATATACTAACTCCGAGGTCACACTAAACACACAAACACATAAAACTCACCACTACACACATTCACACACAATAAAATCCCTACCCAATACCCTTACAAAAACACAACTTACCTCAAACCCTAGCTAAATCCACAAACCGCACCACACCGCACGTCACGTATGTGAACACATAATGGTGAATGCGATATTTCCGCATTCGCTATTATGCAGTTTCACGTAAGTGCACTTTCAACTTTATAGTCTCGAAATACTGAAATTCGATATTTCAATATTTCGAGATTATAAAGTGTAACCATACATATATATATATATATATATATATATATATATATATATATATATAGATATAGATATAGGTCTAAAACTCATTTCACTGAATTTCAATTCACCCTCAAAAAAAATCGCAGAAAGCTCAAATCACTGAAAACTCATTTCACTGAATCACATTTCGCTAAATGTAAGTACTGTTAGGCAAATAAAACGTATATGCCCTTTTCCCCACTGTAGTGCAATCCTGGAGTTAGTATATATATATATATATATATATATATATATATATATATATATATATATATATATATATAAATATAATAGTTGGGGGTGTGGGGGGCATAGCCCCCCAGCTACTTAGCTTTTTTATTTATGAATCTCATTTCACTGAAAGCTAACAATATATTAAATCAAAAACTCTTGTGCTACGTATACCTAAGTAACCACATTGTAACATACACACAGCTGGCAATTATGGTATGCAGGACAAGTGTTTCTAAAATGTGTCAGCACCATTACTTATGATCAGCTGCTCATTTACACATGTAATGAATGAGAGATGGCTGCCAGCTTAGAGTACAGTTAAAAGAGAGCATGCGGGTTCTGCAACCCTGAAGTGCTATAGTTGATGAACTGTCAGTAGGCATGTTTAGCCCTGTTCAGTGCATACCATCATTAATATTACTACCCACAGAACTTCAAAGGGTAAAAGGAAAAAATAAATATATAAGCTAACCACACACTGGCAACACTTTGCCTCTTGGTGTGTTTATTCAATGTCTTGACAACTTTTATCCCTGGGGGAAGGGAAACAAGAAAATAAAGTCCCAAGATGACAGAAGTATATTTTACCATAACTGTAGCATTTACAATGTTAATGGCCAATCATGTAGTAATCAAGAAAGAAATGTGGATACTGCTTTCAAAATGTCACAGTGTGGTGTGATTTACTAACCTTTCGTTCCAGTATCACTTTCTTTAACTTACTCCTTTCTTTCTCCTCCTCTAAATAATTAATTTTTCTCATTAATCCATTGTTTTCTTCCTTTAGATTTCTATTTTCTTCCTTCAGATTTCTATTTTCTTTCAGATTTCTTAATGATTAAAATAAAAGAATTATGGAAAATTGTACATCCAAAGCAAAAAGACCTATGTCAAAATAAGCAAATAGCATACACAACCCTAGCCTAAAAAATAGGACAAGCAGTTATCCTACAATTGATATATTTTTCTTATTAATTTTTTAAACTTGTTTTCTAGGATAAAGCACTGATCCCACTGGTCCATTTTCAAGCCACTTCACTGAGTAAAAATATCTGAACAGAGAGATAATGTAATACCTTCAATGAAGAGAAAAAAATATTCATCATTTTACGTTTTGACATGAGAAATTATACAAACCATACAGAAAACAAATAAAACATCAATCAAGTTTGACAAAACAATGCAGTTAGTACAATCACATAGCTGAAGAACTAAACTTTAAAGTATATGCAGGATGTGCTTCTCCACAAACATGTTATATTGAAAAATAAAACACTAACACGCTGAATTGTCTGAAAATACTAGTTTGGGAAAACAATGTGTACAGCACTTAAAAACAATACAGAAGAAATGAGAGAGAAAATGGTACAGAGAATATAGGGTGGATATGAGGATAGGGATAATACAGCACATCTGTGTAATATGTTTATGTAATATATTTTAAAGACATGACAGATTGTGGTGGGTTTTTCAGAATGCAGAGGTGAGGTAATACCTGTAGTTTGGAAGCAGACATGCTTTACATCTTTTAGAAGATACTTTTAAATTTCAACTTGACTTCAGTGTACAACTGAATTAGTTTTCAGTTGTAGGGCTGGGATTCCCAAAGTTTTCGGAAAATGAAAGTTACATACTTACCGTGTGATAGATCTTTGTGATCCATGTCCAGTCACTTCAACTGAAGGACTGGTCACTGCAGCTGGATCCAATTTGGCATATCAGGAAACCTGCAAAGCTTGAGCTTCCCCCCTCACTCCCATAATTCACCTTACTTCTCTCTCTTTTCTTGATCAAGATAGAAGGTTGACTGCCTAAGACATAAAAATTATGTAGTTACCATAACAAAAGTTGTTGTCTGCTTCCATCTGTCCTCAATGTATGGGACTTCGCATCCATGTCAGATTCGACTTTGGCAACTCTCAATATTTGGATCTGGTGCTCAGGCTCCTCCACTTGCCCATAATCCCCTTGTGATGAGCAAGTTACCTTAGATCAAGTTTATCTGCAATAACAGAGAAAAAAATAGGTTGCCCCCAAATATACTGGAAAATCTGAAAGAACACCTATGCCACAGAGTACACAGAAAGAAACCAGCTGCTTGACAGTAGGCTTGACATGAAACCCATGGAAACTGAAGGCCAGCTCAGCCAGATCACTCCAGAAGGAATAACAAGGAATCAGAGAATAACAAGGATGAGGGAAGGATGGTGGGAAGCTGAGGAAGGATGGATGCAGACAGCACAAATTTAGCATTATGGTGAGTACATAACCTTCGTATCTGATGTCTCTTCCATCTTTCCTCAATGTATGGGACACAGTCCCCAGGTACTGTTGCACTTGAGAGGTTTTATGGAAGGATATTCTGGCACACAGCCGAAATAAAGGAGGCTCTTGACCTTTACTGTATTTCCAGTTTATACTGTGAAATTAAAGTATGGACCTTGGACCAGGTAGCTGCAGCACAGATGTCATTAACAGATGCTCTGGAAAGGAAGGCAGTAGAAGAAGCTACAGCTCTAGAAGAGTGAGCCTTTGGAGGTGTAGGCAGTGATAAATCCCTGTCTTTGTAAGTCTAGGAAATACAGTCCAAGAGCCAAAGGGCGAGTGTCAGTTTAAACACTCCCTTTCTCATTTGACAGAGGAATAAGAGACAAACAACTGATCAGCCTTTCTGATAGTTCTGGTTTGATGAAAGCAGAAATAAAGTTATTTATGAACACCCAGTAAATGTAATTTGTATTCACCTTTGTCTGAAACCTTTGTGAAAAACGCTGGTAGACTGAGTGGTTAACATATTATTCTTTTTTTCTGAAAAGATTTCAAGCCTGCATAAACTAAAACACTGCTGGTGATTCCCTGCTGGGTGAGGAAAGTAAACCTATATTTTTTATCTGTTCACTGCTTTCTGTTTTATCTGCTCCGTTTTATTTTTATTTATTTTATTTTCATTTTATTTTACATTTGTTAACCGTGATGGTCTGACTGGACACAGGTCCATTTTCAGCGGAGGCCTGGGGAGAAAAGCACCACAGTAAGTAAAATTTTACACAATATTTTAAAATACAGTATACAGAGAATTTTCAAACAATATGTTAAAATACGGTATACAGCAGAAGACATAACATGACATCTATATATATATATATATATATATATATATATATATATATATCTATATATATATATATATATATATATATATATACAGTAAAAAATACCAGTAATCCCAAAACAGAGTGATACAACTCTAAAAGACCAATAATCCACAAAAGAGTTGTCTAGGAGGTAAAACTGCCACAATTTCAGTCCAAAAACGTTGCCATGAATGAATGTAAATGAGTTCAAGTCTAGCAAATAATTCATTTATTATTAACCCATATATGCTTCACCTTATTGTCAACATATTTAGCTAAAGGTACTGTTTTGCTCCCTCTGCTGTGACAATAGGTCTAAGGGAGGATCTCTCTGGTTTTTGTGAATTTTGGGTATTCCAAATATCGTGGGTACCCTAGGTTTTTAACTTCCAGAAATTTAAATGTTTTGATATCGATCACTTTCTCTAGAACCAGATTTTCTAATAGAATGTCTATTCTTTTGTAAGCTATTAACATTTCATCCTTTGAAACTACTGAATATTTATTTTCATTATTTAATATTTCAAACATTTTAACTTCATAATCATTCTTCCCCATGATGACAATTCCTCCACCTTTATCTGGTTTCATTAGTCTTAGCATGGGATTACTTTGTAACTCTCCCAATAACTTATATTCATCTTCTTTCAGATTTTTATACATCCTTCCTGAATTACTTTTTTCTCCTTCTTTCCTGATTTCCCTTTCCAACACGTTCTCAAAATTCTTAATTTGTGGTATTAATGGGGGGTTATATAAAGAACTCCTAACTAACTGGGCAGGACCAATGTCGTTTCTATTAAAACCTGCCTTAGATGCCAGTATCGACAAATTAATTTTCCTCATAAACATTTTAATATCTAAAATAGTGTTTGTTACATCACCTTTCTTTACTGGGTTGAATTTCAACCCCTTACTTAACAAACTAAAATGTGTTTTATTTAATACCGTGTCACTAAAATTGTATATGGTAAATCCATTATGGGTGCTTTTAGTATTATTCTCTGTAATAATTTCAAGTACATTCTCTTCTGAATTCAAACCAGGGATTGGGGTATTCATCAATAAAATCTCCCCCTCCCCCTTCTCCCCCCCCTCCTCTGAAAATTTCCTTCCCTATTCCATCTGTGTACATCCTGTTCAGTTCTTTGTAAGGGTGGAAATTCATTTTTATAATCATATCCTTTTTCTTTAGATTCAGTATACTTTTTATTATTAAACTGAAACCTATTTCTATCATAATAAAATGCAGGTTTAGGATAACTAATATTTTCAGCATTTTCTTTCAAATCTCTGTTTAGTTTCCCCATTTTACGATGTAAAGTCACTTCACATTTAACATCAATTTCCTTTCTTATATTGTGATATTTTTCCGTTTCCTCATTAATGTCATAAATAAGATCATTTTTAATACATGTATCCAACTCATTAATTTCTTTATCAAGCATAATTATGTTTCTATCATTTTCTTCGATAATCAGTTGGACAATGTCCAATCCACACCTGTTGAATACTTTAATTAAACTCAAATGAAATATAGAGCCTACTTGAACATTATTAGGGTATTTATATACCCTTAGTCCCTTAGGGACAATTTCTTTTATTAAATATTCATTTAAATACCCATTTTCAATAATGAGTGTTCTGTACTGTAACATTAACTTATACATTCTGTCCAGTTTTGTAGCATATGATTCCCCATCGGGGAATTTATTACAGTCATTATTATTGTCCAGTTGAAAATGGTATTCTTTTTTCAACCATTCTTGAATATTAATATTATTCGTTTTGACAGTACCTGGTTTATTATAAGACTTCGGTCTAGCCCCTCTGTCCATAAAACTGTTAGCCGAAGTACTTGCTTCTACTTCCGGTTGTAAGACTCTTGGCGTTCGCCTCGGATCAAAAGATGTGGGTTGCTTATCTCCAGGGTCGCCAGTTAGGAATTCCTCACCAATAAGCTCCCTTTTCCTCTTAATAGCTGGGCCACTGTCCGCTTCCAGTATCTCCACATCAGTATCCATATTCGTCTTACCAGGAAGTAGACTTCTACAAAGGGGCGTGAGCAAGTCGATTAATTCAGTTAACTGTCCTATGAGCTTCCTGGCTTGTCCCGTTTCCTCTTGCCCCTCCGAAGCCATGACCGAAATTTGTGAAGTAATGCTCCTCACTCAAAAACGACCAGTAATCCCAAAACAGAGTGATACAACTCTAAAAGACCAATAATCCACAAAAGAGTTGTCTAGGAGGTAAAACTACCACAATTTCAGTCCAAAAAACGTTGCCGTGAATGAATGTAAATGAGTTCAAGTCTAGCAAATAATTCATTTATTATTAACCCATATATGCTTCACCTTATTGTCAACATATTTAGCTAAAGGTACTGTTTTTGCTCCCTCTGCTGTGACAATAGGTCTAAAGGGAGGATCTCTCTGTTTTTTGTGAATTTTGGGTATTCCAAATATCGTGGGTACCCTAGGTTTTTTAACTTCCATGGGGAAGAATGATTATGAAGTTAAAATGTTTGAAATATTAAATAATGAAAATAAATATTCAGTAGTTTCAAAGGATGAAATGTTAATAGCTTATAAAAGAATAGACATTCTATTAGAAAATCTGGTTCTAGAGAAAGTGATCGATATCAAAACATTTAAATTTCTGGAAGTTAAAAAACCTAGGGTACCTACAATATTTGTAATACCCAAAATTCACAAAAACCAGAGAGATCCTCCCGCCAAGGGACGGTGACCTAGACCTCTTTCTAGATGTCGGCTCCGATGGTCTGATCGGAGCCGACACAGGAATTTCCAATGCCTCGGCTCCAGCCGGAGCCGAGGAAACCACAGAAGCTGCAGTCTGAGACTCATCGGCTCCAGCCGGAGCCGATGTAGCAGGAGGTTTCGAAGCCTTAGGCCTCGACTCAGAAGCTGGAGTCGAGGACCTAGAAGCCTTAGAGGGTTTGCCCGAAGTAGCAGTAAGGGAACCCTCAGGCTTAAGCAAACCTCTTAAAATGAGTTTATTTTTTCTTTCCTGCAGCCATGGCATATAGCACAAGAGTCCTGCAGGTGTAAAGGTCCCAGGCAGTACACACAAGAAGTGTGACCGTCTGTCAGAGACATTTTCTGACAGCACGAGTCACACTTCTTGAAGCCTGAGACCTTTGAGTCCTTAGACATTGTAAAGGAATGTGTAACCACACACACACTCAAACACATCGATTACACTTTACACAAGTTTAACTAAAAAATTACACTTTACACAAGTTTTTTTAGATCCCTAACAAAAAACACATACACTCCACTAAGGGGATGGAAGGGCCCGAAGGCCTGAGGGAAGAACTTATAAGTTCTTAGTGGAAAAAAGGGTGGATAAACAGAAGGGAAAAGGGTCTAAATCCACTAAGTTAAGGGAATAACTATAATAGGTTAAATTAAAGGGGTTTAAAAAGACTATAGATTACTCTATAATAACTGACCTGAAGCCGGTAGAAACCAAACACCTCAATCGCTGTAGCGGCAAACGAGATCTGAGGTAATACCGCCTAGCATTGTGGGATATAAGGGGAGCCTCGAGCCGGTGGAACCAACTCTCGAGCTTTTAGAGTGGCCGAGTCGGAGCCGAGGTCGGCTCCGAACCCATCCAGCAAGAATGAAGGCGAGAGGGACAACTTAACATGGAGTTATGCACTCACCATAACTAGGCATCTGTGTTGTTCATGTTCATTCTTTCTCAACCCATGGGTTGGGATCTGATCCTTGACTCTGGCTCTGATGCATATTCCAGACTTTGAATCTAACTCTCAAGCTCCTCCCTCTATCCATAATGCCATAGTCCAATCCCCATTACCTCAGATTGAGTTTGTTGCCATTAGGTCCAATACAGTTAGACAGTGACAGGGATATCTAAAAGAGAAAAGAAAGGGCTCAAACCTGGAACTGTTGGTCTCTCCAGAAAGTTGAAGGAGGGGGCCTGGATGTGAGGGAAGCTAAGGAAGAATGAAAATGGCCTAGTTATGGTGAATACATACCCTTTAAATCTGATGCTGTCCTTTTCATTCTTCCTCAACCCATGGAACAAAGTCTCCATCTACTTTGATCTTAGGTGGCCATCATGGAAGGATGTTTTGGAGTACCACCGAAACAAAGGCAGCTTTGTTTCTAGAAATAATATCCAGTTTGTAATGAGTAACAAAGGTATGAGCACTGGAATATGTTGCTATTGTGCAAATATCATCAACAGACATTCTAGACCAAAAATCAGATGAAGCAGCCATGGATCTGGTTGAATGAGCCTTCGGTGGTTTGGGTAAGGACATGCTTTGTTCAGAATAAATTCAAAAAATACAGTCTGTAATCCATTTCGCTAGAGTAACTTTTTGGTGAAAAAGAAACAAATAGTTGATCTACTAACTACTGTTACTTACCTATTCAACTTTAAAAAGAAACTTAAAGCACACCTATTTAAATACTGGCTATGATCATGCAATACCCCTGGATAAACATCAGCTCTCACCCAAAACCCATAAAAAACATGTTTTCCTGCTTTGTTTCCTATGTTCCCAAAACTGAATGTAAACTCCCTCAATTTACAAATTAGATATATACCTCCCTCATTTAGTAATTTGTAGTTATTATATATATTATCTGACTATAATTACTGCACATAAATATGTGTACTATATGCATATGTTGTATATTCTTATGAGAATGTTTATTTTAGCACTGTTCTGTAATTGTGTGCATTTTGCTATTTTATTTTCTTATATATGAAAATATTTACACTTAGGTACTACTCTGCAATTATGTGCATAATGGTATTTTTCTTATATATGTAAATGTTTACATTTTCCATTATGTGGCGCTTTTCTTCGCAGGTCCAGTCGGACTTTCCTGGCAAACAAATGAAAATAAATAAAATCGGATTGTCTGATTTTTGCCCTGTGAAGGTAAAATTGTAATTGTCTATGTAAATCAAGGAGATGAAGCATTTCTTTATTCAAAATATTTGGAAAGAAGACTGGTAAATGAATGGACTGATTTATGTTATTTTCAGAAGCCACTTTGGGTAAAAAGGAAGGGTTTGTCTGTAAGATGATGTAAGAAGTTTTTGAGGAAAGAGTCTTGAGTTCAGATATCCCCTTTGTGGAAGTAATGACTGCCAAGAAAACTGTTTTCCAGGAAAGGAATTTTAAATCAGTTTTAGCAGAAGGTTCAAAAGGTTTCTGAGTTAAACCTTGTAGCATAAATGTGAGATTGCAGGGAGGTGACAGATCCTTTATTGGTGGTTTAAGAATAAAAATGCCTTTTAGAAATGCTTTGCATAATTTGGAAGAAGCCACGGAATAATTTCTGTCTCCTTTGTGAAAATTAAAGATAGCTGCTCATTGCAGCTTAATTATAGAGAAACTAGCTCCTACTTTAAAAAGAGTTGCTAAAAATTAAAGTACTGCAGAAATTGGAGCACAGAACAGGTAAATCTCATTATTTGAAGCCTAAAGGGAGAATCTTTTCCTTGTAAATTTCCTTAGTAGATTCCTTTTGTGAAGCCAAAATAATGGAACATAGTGGAGAAGAAAGCCTGGGCTGTCTAACCATTACTAGAAGTGCAGAAACCATGCAGTTAGTTTGAGAGCCTGGATATGGGGATGTTGGATCCCTGATGGGTGAGAGAGGAGATTCAGAGATGGTTCCAGAATCTATGGGGAATAACCAAGGTGAGACCATAGAAAGCAGAACCAATACTTGTTGAGGCCATGAGGGGGCAATGAGGATGACTGAGCTCTTCAGCCAACTTGCTTTCTGCAGAAATTTGGGAATCAAAGGAAGAGGGGTATAAGCACAAAGAAGACTGCAGGGCCAAGCATGGACTACAGCATCTCTCAGTGACTCCCTTTGAGGGGGGATAATAGCAAAGTACCTGCTGCACTTGTTGTTGTGAGGAGATGCAAAGAGGCCACAGCAAGGTCGGCCCCAATAATGGAAGATCCTTTCCATCACAGATAGATTCAGAGAACACTCATGAGGCATCAGGATGGATTTGCTTAGTTTGTCTGCTAACACGCTGGTTTTCCCTGGAATGTGTGTTGCAACTAGAAAGCAATCTGCTGAGATTGCCCATTCACACACTCTCGTAGCCTCTCTGCAGAGGGGATAGGATGGGTTCCTCCTTGTTTGCTGATGTACCAGACCGCAGACATGTTGTCCATCTGAATTGCAATAGTCCCTAGAGGAACAGCATCTTGAAATGCCTGCAACTCAAGTAGGACTGCTATCATCTCTAGTACACTGATATGTAGATTGACCTCTTGGGGGACCATATGCCTTGGACCATCCTTCTCAAGAAATGCCCCCCAGACCAGTTGGGAAGCATCTGTGGTCACTGTGACCATTGGAAATGGCAAAACAAAAGGTCAGCATGGGTAAATGTCATCCGATTGAATTCACCAATGAATATGCCATTTGCAAACTGGAGTGAGCTTGACTGGAAAAGATTGGGGTTGACACAGAAAGGACCACTGAACAGCTACCATCTACTGAGGGACACACATAAAGAAACATGCCAAGGGAAGTAATACAATGGCTGCTGCCATAGCTATAGATCCTAGTGCTTGAACAGCTTACCTTGCTGGAAGAGATGAATGGGAAATAAGTAGATGAACTTGATTCCTGATGGTGGATATGCAATGAGGTGGAAGAGAGGTTACCTGTCTTGTTGTATCCAGAAGTGTACTAAAGAACTCCAGGCTCTGGACTGGTGTTAGGTTTGATTTGGCTTAATTTATTGTTATCTCCAGTTACTGGCAAATCTGGAGCAAACAGTCCCTGGACTGTAGGAGAAGATGCTTGTAGGGGGCAGTGAGGAGCCAGTCATCCAGATATAGAAACACTCAGAATTATTGCGTCTCAGATGTGCAGCCACCACTGCTGTGCATTTAGTAAACACCCTGGGGGCTGTGGTGAGTCCAAAGGGCAGGGCTCTGAATTGTTAATGACTGTCTCCTAGCTGAAAGAGTAAGTGCCTTTGGGTGTGCCCGTCTATTTTGATGTAAAAGTATGCATCTTGAAGATCTATCAAGTACATCCAGTCATCCTTGTGAAGAAATGGCAGGATGGACTATACTGTGACCATTCATAACTTCAATTTTTTCACATACTGATTCAGTTTGCTTAGATCCAAAATTACTCTGAGGTCCCCTGTCTTCTTGGGCACTAAAAGAAACATGAGTAAGTTTTGAACTCTATTTGGTCTGGTGGGACCTTTTGGATGACTCGTTTTTCTAGCAGCTTTTGAATTTCTTTTACTGCATCATTCCTCTGACTGGGTGGAACATCAAGAAATTCCTTCCTTTTGTGAAAAGGAAGCTGGAAAAATGGAATGAAATAGCCTCTGGATATGATGTTTAGCACCCAGGCTTCTGGGTGCAGGGATAATCATCCCCTGACTGCCTCCAGAGATGGACAGTCGGACAGCACTTCAGGAGCACTGGAAGGGTCTGTTCAGAAAGAAATCCCAGAAAAAAGAAGTTATGTCTTACCATAACGTTCCATCTGTATTGTTGATCCTCGTTCAGTTATTACGCATGAGGTATCGGTTCCGAGCTCGGAACCGAGCCGGTTATTTTCCAAGCTTGCGTCAGCTTCAAACTCTCGAGCTAAACTCTTACCCACAATCCCCCTTTCCCTGTTACCTCAGATTGAGTTTGCAAGTCAAAGAAGGTAGGGGCTACCTCTGGTCAAATAACCTAAGAGAACCGGATGGTGAGATCCACTAGAAACCACAGGAGGGGGAAGGAGGGAGGGTCGTAATGACTGAACGAGGATCAACAATACAGATGGAATGTTATGGTAAGCCATAACTTCTTTATCTGATATTGTTAATCCTCGTTCATTCCTTACACATGGCACAGAGTCCCCAGCTAACAGGGAGGCTCTCATGGAAGGACATTCCTGAGCACCATAGAACCGAAAGATGCTCTTCCCCTGGAGGCCAGATCCAATTTGTAATTATTGATGAAGGTATGAGGTGTAGCCCAAGTTGCAGCTGCACAGATGTCATGTAAAGAAGCTCTGGCATGGAAGGCAGCAGAAGTTGCCACCTACCTTGTTGAATGAGCTTTCATGGTAGTGGGTAACGAGATATTACGTTGTGTATAAATAAAGGTCACACAGTCCTTCAACCATCTAGGTAATGTGACCTTAGCAACAGCAGATCCTAATCTAGGTCCAGAAAAGGCCAAAAATAACTGTTCAGATTTACGAAAGGGTTTAGTCCTGTTTAAGTAAAAATGGATTTGCCTGTGTATATCTAGGGTATGTAGGCAATACTCTCCTCTGAATGACTGGGAAAGAAAACTGGCAATTCAATGGCTTGATTAATGGAGATTTCAGAGATCACTTTAGGCAGAAATGATGGATTGGTTCTCAGAGAGACTCTATCTCTATGAAAAATCAAGTATGGACTCTTGATACATAAAGCTTGAAGTTCAGAATCTGGCAGAAATAATAGCGACCAAAAACAAGGTTTTCCATGACAAATACTTGAGGTCACAAGAAGAGCCTGGTTTGAAAGGTGACATTGTCAGAGCTTGTAGAACTAATGATAAATCCCATGGTTGAATAGATTCTCTAAAAGGTGGCTTCAGATGATTCACGCCTTTTATGAAAGTCTTGCACAATTTATGAGACATAAGAGAGGAATCTTGGACAACCTCATGAAAATTAGAAATTGCAGCCAAATTAACTCTAATGGTAGAGACGGATAGACCTGATTGAAGCAGGTCGGCCAGATAGTCTAGTATAATCGACACTGGTGCTGAAAAGGGGTCTACTTGTTTATCTTTCAGCTGACAGGTAAATCTTTTCCACTTGCTCAGATAAGTAATTCTAGTGGAAGACTTGTGAGAAGCAATGAGACTATCACGTACTGGTAAAGAAAGATCATTCTGCCTGGCAATCAAGGGAATTGGAGTAGCCAAGCCGTGAGCTTCAGGCTATTCAAGTTGGGATGAATCAGGTTATGTGGGTGTGAGATCAACTCCGGGGTTGGATGGAGACTCCATGGTTGATCTAGTAGGAGAGGCCAAAGGAAGGGGAACCAAATCTGTTGAGGCCAATATGGTGCTATGAGGATCACCTTGCTCTTCAACCGCCAGGCTTTCATCAGAAATTAGGGAATGAGGGGAAAGGGTGGAAATGCATAAAGAAGACCTGAGGACCAATCGTGGACTAGAGCGTGCCTGGGTGACTGTCTTGGAGGGGGAATCGGGGTGAAGTAGTTGCTGCATTTGTAGTTGATCGGGGATGCAATGAGGTCGCAGCAAGGACAGACCCAGTGGTGGAAGATCTCCGCCGCTATCAAGGGATTCAGGGACCACTCGTGAGGTTGAAGAATGCACCTGCTGAGTCTGTCTGCTATCACGCTGGAACTCCTGGGAATGTGCATTGCTAAAAGAAAACGGTTGGTAGCCATCGCCCATTGCCATATCCTCATGGCCTCTCGACAAAGGGGGGTAAGATTTGGTTCCACCTTGCTTGTTGATGTACCAGACCACTGCCATGTTGTCTGATTGAATTGCAATTGTCCCAGATGGCAGCAGGGGATGGAATGCTTGCAACGTCAGAAGCACCACCCTCAGCTCTAAAACATTTATATGCAGATGGGCATCCAGTTCGGACCAAGTGCCTTGGACTGTCTGTCCCTGACATAGACCCCCCCCACCCCATCAGAGAGGAGTCTGTGGTCACTGTGGCCTTGGGTTGCTGGGGGGAGAAGGGGCGAGACCATTGTGAGAGATTGTGTGTCATCCACCAGTTTAGATCCTGTTTGCACCTGTGGGTTACTCGAATCATGGCTGAAAGAGAATGCTGAAAAGGATACCATTGGGTGAGCAGTAGCCATTGTAGAAGCCTCATGTGAAACCTGGCCAGGGGAACAATGGTGATGGAGGCTGCCATGGAACCCAACAGTTGTAAAACTGAGTGAGCTGTGGATTTTTCCTTTGAAAGGATTGGGATTAGTTGTTGCTTTATCCTTAGAATTCTGTGCTCTGGAATAGCAGCTCTGCAGTTTTTTGTGTCCAAGATAACCCCTATGAATTCTGTCGACTGAGATGGGGTGAAATTGGATTTTTGCCAGTTTATGGTTATGCCTAGCCTTTGAGCAGCGAGGAGAGAGTATGCCAGGGCTTTTTCCAGTAGATGTCTGGTGGGGGCGGAAATGAGCCAGTCGTCTAGGTATGGAAACACCTGGAATCCTTGAAGTCGCAAGTGAGCTGTGACAACTGCCATGTACTTTGTGAACACTCTGGGGGCTGTAGATAGTCCGAAGGGCAGTACTCTGAACTGGAAGTAACTGGCTCCCGCACAGAAACGCAGAAATCTTCTTGATGGCCTGTCCACCTTTATGTGGTAGTACGCATCTTGAAGATCTAGAGAGCACATCCAATCATCTTTTTCCAAAAGTGGGAGGATAGACTGAATTGTGACCATCCGTAATTTTTGTACTCTCACAAACTTGTTCAATACACTGAGATCCAAAATTGGTCTCCAGTCCCTGGTTTTCTTTGGCACCAAAAATAGTCTTGAGTAGAATCCGGATCCTATCTGGTCTGGAGGGACTATTTGGATGACTCTTTTTCTTAGCAGCTTTTGTACCTCTAGTGCTGCTTCTTCCCTTTGACTGGGTGGAACGTCAGGAAGATTTTTTGAAGGGACAGGACAAAGATTGAAAGGGATATGATAACCTCTGGTTATAATCCTTTGTACACAAGAATCGGTGGTGATGGTTAGCCAGACAGAAGGGTACAAGGAGAAACATCCCCCAACCACCTCCAGAGGAAAGGAGTTGGGCCACTCTTCAGGAGCACTGGTAGGATTGACCAGGGAAAGAATCCCTGGAACCCTGGTTATGTGGACCCCCTCTGCCCTGAAAGGAGAGTCTTCCCTGTGAGTTTCCCCCTCTGCCTCTGGGGGAGAACTCAGCCTGTGTGTCACGGAAAGGACCCTGAGATTTCTTAAACCATATCTTCCCACTCTTTTGATTTCGGGAGAAAACACGTTGAGGGGAAGAATAATGAACACATATGGCAGAAAGGATCTTACCATCCTGTTCACATCTGGCCAGTGTGCCTTTAACTTTGGGCCGAAACAACAAGAAGGCCTCAATGGGGGCATTAAGAAAAGAAGACTTAAAAGGTTTTGCAAAGTTGCACAAGCACATCCAGGCATGTCGTATTAAGACCGCAGCTGAACCCACTGTTCTAGCTGCTCCTTCTGATGCGTGAGATATCAGTCGCATAGAGGAGTTAGATATAGACTCAATGGTGGCCAGCTGAGAAGCCACTTTGTCATGGATCTCATCAGATACAGCACCAGCCAAGGTTTCAGAGAGCTCAGAAACCAGATCCCTTTGAAGCCTGGTAAAATGTGCCATATAATTCAGGGATCTGATAGCAAAGGTCGCTGAAGCAAAGGTGCGCTTCCCTATCCTGTCATAGGCCCGGGACTCTCTGTTAGGTGGATGGACAGTCTGGCTTTCTTCTTCTGCCAGATCCTTTTTTGTTGTGGCTGCCACCAACAAAGCATTCACAGGAAGGCCTTTGGACCAATGGGGATCTGAAGCAGGAGGGGACAAGATCTTATCTGGCCACCGGGGAATAGCTTTGATGGTATCAGGAGCCTTCCAAGCATGCTGCACGATGAGCCGGACAAGTTCATCAGCAGGTGGAGTAACCCAGGAGGTAGAGGGCCAGGTGCGAAAGGCCTGCAGGAACACAGATTCCACAGACATCAGATTAGAGGACTTCCAGTCACCTCTCTATTTCAGGATTTTGAGGATATCACCAAAGGATACCTCAGAGGGTGACCGAGGGGATACTTCTCCCTCATCGAAATCTGTGTCTTCGGTGAGGGACTCCTATGTGGAGTTCATGTGCTTCCTCTTACATGAACTTTTCCGGTGGAATTCCTCAGTGGGAGAAGCTGGAGAAGACAACGGAAAAGGGGATTTCTGAGGGAGTATGTCCTGTGGCCCTTGCACCTGGTGCCCGCTAGAAGCGACTTGTGAAACCAATGTACCAGAGGCGGGCGGAGGTATAGACAGTCTGGTATTGCCAGCAGCAGCGAAAGCCTTCTCCATCAGTTGGAAGGTTGATCCACCCAAAAAGGAGTGTATGTTTAGGACAGGGTTCACCCCTCCCCTAAGTGGCTCAGCCTGCCGACTTGGAGTCCCTGGATGGCCGTGGAGCAGCAAGCTATGCGTGTCACAGTTGACATCCTGGGTCATAGCAAAACTATCCTGCCATGAAGGCAACTGCGGTTCCTTAGTGAGATCCATAAAGGGAACTGCAGAAAGGGAAGACTGTGCTATATCCATGGACTTCAAAGGCAATAAAGGAGGAGAATAAGAAGGGGTCTTTGGAGATGGGTGATCACCTCCCAAGGAAGGATAGTTGCTGAGGGGTGGGTTACCTCTGGCCAAGAGTACCTGGTCCACAAGATGCAACACATCATGTTCGGAAAGACTTCTAGTGGACCTCACGGAGACTGATGGGGAAACAGGCCTGTCCACAGAAGAGGCAGACTCGGTGCCCATCTCATCTGACCGCACCAAGGACAACGGTGCCGAGAGAGACTGGACTACTGCTGTCTGCACCAAAGAAGTCATCGGTGCCGAGGTCATTGTCTGCACCGGCACAGGGATCAGTGCCGAAGTGGTTGTCAGTGCCGAAACTGGAACCAAGAAAGCTGGAGTCAACAATAAAGGTGTCAGTTCCGAGGAAGATCTCAAGGCTGACAAGGTCAAGGTCTGCACCTACTGAATGGTTGGTGCCAATACAGTGGTAATGGTCTGAACCGAGGAGCCCCTTGGTGTCGATATATAGAAGGCTGCAGGAGAAGATGAAGCCGAAATCACTAATGGAGCCGAAGGCCTCGGTGCCGTAGGTCTAGGCACCGAAAGCACTGGGGCTGACTGAGAGAGCTCCAGAGATGAAACTTTAGCCTTTTTAGGTTTGGGTTGGCGGGAGTCCCCAGCCGGGGATGAAGGCAAAGATTTAGCCTTAGTACGAACATCCATTTTCTTATGGGCTCTAGGAGGGGTTGAGACCTCCGACTCAGAAATAGCATCTGAAAAGGGAGATTTTAGGAGTCCCTTCAGTAACAGCTTATTTTTCCTTTCCAACAATGTTCTATTAGAAAAGTTCTCACAAATAGTACAGAGTGGTTCAACAGATAAATGGGAAAGCTCCCAAACAATGAACATACAAAGAGTGTGCATCAGAAGTAGGCAGTTTGTGTCCACAATCAGAACACCGCTTAAACCCTGGACTAACTTTTTTATCTGCTATGACAGCAAATTAATTAATAGAAAAGTACCAACAATGGTACAAGAGAGTACCTGAAGGTATGAGAAAGAAAAGGGAAAAAGATTACCAATGATGGTAAAGAGAGAATACCTCACAGTAATAGTAGCAAGGGAAAAAGCAGAAAAACCTGAAGAAATTATGAATGCTGGATGCGATAGGGTAAGAGACAATAAAATATGAACTTTTCTGACAGAAAAGTAATTTGTAAAGCAATTAAACAAGAATTGACTGTACTTAGCTCAAGAGAAGTAGCTTGACACGACCGGATGGTAACGTGGCAAACGAAATCTGAGGTAACGGGGAGAGGGGGATTGTGGGTAAGAGTTTAGCTCGAGAGTTTGAAGCTGACACGAGCTTGGAAAATGGCCGGCTCAGTTCTGAGCTCGGAACTGATACCCCATGCGTAAGGAATGAACGAAGATTAACAATATTAGATCCCTCGTTCTGCGGGTCTCCTCTGCCTCTAGGGTGACTTCTCCTGTTAGAATTTCCTCCTCTCTCTCTGGTAGAATTGTCCCCGTGCAGATCTTGGAAAGGTTCCTGAGATTTTCAGAACCATATTTTCTTACCACCTCTCTGATTCCTGGAAAAGGTCCATTGAAGAGTAGAAAATTTGATTCCCATGGCAGAATGAGTTTTTCTATCCTGTGTGCTGTGGTAAGCATCTCTTTTACTGATGGCCCAAATAAGAATGTGCCATCGAAGGGGGTGTTGATAAAGGATGTCTTGAAAGGCTCCACAAAGTCGCTTAGCCACATCCACACAAGTCTCCTTATGGCAATGCCTGAAACAGCTGCACATGAGATGCCTTCAGCTGTGTGAGAAATCAACCTCATTGAAGCATTTGATGTAGACAGAGAGTGGCCAGCTGCTAGGACATTCTTTTGAAATCCTCTGCAGACATGAAATTTCTTTGGTCAAACCTTTCTGAAGTCTTGTGAAGTGTACAAGGTAATCAAGAGACCTCATGGCAAAGGTCGCTGAGGCAAAGACTCACTTTCTGAATCTGTCTAATGCTCCAGACTCCCTGTATGGCAGATGGACAGAAAAGCTCTGTTCTTCTAGCTCTTTCTTGGTGGCTGCCACAACCAGCACCATAACATCAACTGTGACTCCTTTGGTCCAATGGGGTCTGTCTTATGGAGGGTCTAAGAATTTGTTGGGTCTCTTCAGAATAGGTTTGACAGTATCCAGTTCCTTCCAAGTCTGATGGGAAACTAAATTGATGAGATGGTGATCCAAGACATAGACAGGCCAGAACCGAAAGCTTCTAAAAATACTGATTCTGCCAGACAGGGATTTCGGAAGACCAGCCACCTTTTTGTCTAAAGATCTCTAAAATGTCTCTGAAGGAGATGTCATCCGCTGGTGATCTGGGGGACCCCTCTCCTTCCACAAAATCGGTATCCTCCGTGAGAGACTCCACTGGTGATTTTATGTGCCTCCTCTTGCACTTTATCTTCTGATGCACTTCAGTGAGATGTTCAGGGGAGGTACTGGAAGAGAGGGGAAGTTCCTCTACTGAAACCAATTGGACACTTATTGGAAATGGCTGTCCCTCTGGAGTAGGTCTGATCAACTCAGAGTTCAGAGCCAATGAGAGAAAGGGGATAGGATCTGAAAAATGAGAGGGTAGCTCTCTGGATAGAGAAAAAGCCCTTCCCATGATCTCAAAGGCATACGGTCCTGGAGAAGCCTCAGTCAGCAAAGCTGGAGACAAAGCTCCAAGTTAAGGCAGATCTCAGCCACCCTCAGATCCGTACCTCAAGGACAGAACCAGACCTGAATTCTCCAGGGCCGAGGCTCGGAGGGGCAGGGATGGATCCAAAAGAATCAGAGTTGATCCCAGCCCCATGGATCTAACACCGACACTTTTGCTCCAGGACCTGTTCTGATCTCATGGCATTTGATCG
This sequence comes from Protopterus annectens, assembly GCF_019279795.1. Classification (NCBI taxonomy): domain Eukaryota; kingdom Metazoa; phylum Chordata; order Ceratodontiformes; family Protopteridae; genus Protopterus; species Protopterus annectens. Next base: position 212,111,172 of record NC_056750.1, on the reverse strand, counting down.
GAACCCATCAGGGATACCATCAGAGTCAAAGAAGAAATGTTTGGATCTGACTTGAACTTCTCAGGTAATTTGGATCCTGGGACTCTGAAACTACTGGATGGATTGAAGGAGAGAGAATAGTGTGGGATGACATAGGGAGGCTCATGGATCTGATAGGGAATAGAGCCAGAATGACCCCCATCTGAATTTGAGCTCAGAGAAATTTTTGCATCATCTTACTCACATCCACTTCAGACAAACTTCGGGAGGACCTGGATGATGTAGAGGATGGAGGTCTTGAATGTTTCTTAGGAGTTTGTAACAACAGGCACTGCAGAGTAGGATATATAGGTTTAATAGTAGACTCTGCTGTATGACTGCTTTGTGAGATGCCAAGTTTTGGATCCAAGGACCTAGGACTTGAAAAAAGTTCCATTGGACTTGCCAAGATAATTATTGGATCCAAAGATTTTGTATCAGATAGTTCTGAATCCTAAGGTCGGATCTGAGATCTTACAGGTTTTGAGAGAGGCGCCAACGAAGACCTGGGGAACTTCAGCAGGGAGTGTTTTATTTGGTACAATGGAGTAGATTTGACCACTTTAGAGGAGGTTTGAGTTCCTGAAGATGTAACAGTGGCAGGAAGATGTTCCTTTAATATTAATTATAAGGTAATAAATGCACACCTTGTGGGCATCTGAATTCAGGATCTTATGCCCACAAGAAGTACATTTTTTGAAACCCATCTGTTAATCCAGTATGGTAAAGTTAAACAGCAAGAGTATGGACTACAAATGTAAATGAATAACACAGTGAAAAGAAAACAGGCATTTTTTTTCTTTTTCTTTTTTAAAGAAGAACAATAGTAATTTAAAAAAGATTATCTTGATTTAAAGGTAAATAGAATACCAGCTATGGTAAGAGAGAGTACAATATAAAAAAATAGAGGTTCTAACATCAGAAAGAACTAAAAGCGAGAATGAATATAATCAGCTAAGACAAGAAAAACAACTTTTGAAAATAGAATAAAAGGATTAACTCACAAATATTCACTATATACTAGCTTGAGAGAGGAACATACGTCTGAGCACAATGGCAGCATCTTTGTTAATGGGGATGGACTAATGCATTATGGGTAGAGGGGCTAGCTTGAAAGTTGGATCCAAAGTCTGGAGTATGCAGCTGAGTCAGATCCAAGGATCAGACCAAACCTATGGGTTGACGAAGCATGAAAAGGACAACATCAGAGCTATATTTGTTGTCTGTGAGTGATAGAGCTGCTTTCTGTTTTACCTGCTTCATTTTGTTTTCTGTTTTAACAAATTTGCTTGGCCTGCTATTTGTACTCTGTGTGAGAGATAGATACTTAATTTATCTAAGCTGCATATTTCCTGTGTTTTTTTCATTGGTTAAATTGCTTCTTGAGTGATACTTAAATACACAGTGAATGTCCCTTATCAATCAGTGAAAGAAAAATAGTGACGGATTTACAGCTATGTTCTACAAAAAACTTAGTCACATACTAGCTCCGATAATGTTAAGACTTTGTAACATTATTATAGAATATGGCTTTACAGACAAATACTTAAATAACACAAAAGACAATTTTAATACCAAAACCTAATTCAGACAAGCTAAATCCTATGAATTACAGGCCCGTTGCCCTTATAAAGCATGACATAAAGATATTGACTTCACTGTTAGCTAAGAGATTGCAAAAAACCTTGGACAAAATTATTTCCCCAGAACAACTGGGCTTTATGAAAACAAGACAATTAAGTGATAATACCTGTATGATAGACACCTTAATTTCTGTCTTAGCTAAAGACAAATATTCAAGATACGCACTTACAAGAGACGCCTCAAAAGCATTTGGTAATGTTGACCAAGATTCCCTTTTCTTAACAATGTCATACTTTAACTTCTCCACATCATTTATAACTGCCATCAAGATGATTTACAACAATGCCACAACCATGCTAAGCATTAACAAGAGGTACTCTAAACCTATGAAAATCACAAATGGAACTTGCCAAGGTTGCCCATTGTCTCCATTCCTTTTCAATATATATTTAGAACTGCTACTACTCCACAGCTCCCAAAACACCTACCATTTCCCAAAGTTCCATAACACAATAGTAAAATACTCAGCTTTTGCTGGTGACCTAAATTTATACTTTGAACTCCCAAATACAGACTTATCAAAAATACTTTCCTCAGTTAAACAATTTTCTACAATAGCAAATGACAACATGAACCCCCCAAAATACTCCATATTCCCTCTCAACCCCATAAATCATAATGCATCATACTTCCCTTTGGTTGATATACCTTTAACATATAAGCTATATACCTAGGCATAAACTTTTCTCACACCTACAAAGAAATACATAGTTCAAATCTCCTAAAAACTTGGGATAAAATTAGGCAAGACATATTAAGATGGGAAAACTTAAATTTACCTATTCTGTCTAAATCTGCCATTATTAAAATGAATATTCTTCCCAAAATACTATTTCAGCTAAACTCTATTAATCTCAAAATACCAAAAAAACTATTTACAGCAATGGAAAAGGCCCTCTCCAAATTCCTATGGCACCCTAAAACAACAAGAATAAACTACCAAAATCTTACAATACCAGATTTTAGTCTGCATTACCTTATTATAAAAGTAAACAGGTTGATCCAAATTTCAGAATATGATAGTTCAAAAGAGACCTGGTACCCAATATGGGTTAAAGTATGGGCAAATTTACTACATTCCCTAAACATAAACCCCAAAGTTGTTCCTTTCCTCCAACTCAAACAAAAAAACTTTTTTGCAAACTACACCCAATAATCAAAAATGGTATTACTGCATTCCAATCTCTATTTCTATCCATCAATCTGCAGAATTCATTATTACTGTTACAACCTATACATATGAACCCAAATATCAAGTTAAATAACAAAATGATTGATCTCAAACCATTCCCATTAATTAAAGAATTAACAGTATGGGGTATCTTACAGTACAAGGAAGAAACACTTGATAAACTAAGAGAAAATTTTAAGATGCCAGCTAGCTATAATTACATTTTTCGACAAATTATATCAATAATAAACCTAAAATATTCAAACCACAAAATAGAAATACAAAATATAGAAAATAACCAAAACATAATCAAAGCACTAACAGCTAAAGAAAAAATGATTTCTAAATCCTATAAATTAATAAATGAGTTAAAACACAAATCCGCACTACTTTACTCAAGATACTGGGAAAACTTAAAGAATAATATCACAATATTACAAAAACAAGAAGCCATAAACAATACCTTAAAACTTACACATTTCAAAAACCTCATATACACACAACTGATGATTAACAACAATGCATACTATACCCCAGCTGTTCTCAAAAAATTTGGTTACAAAAAAAACTCACTGTAGATATTCTCCACATCTTCTGGAGCTGTAAGAAAATTTCCAGGCTCTGGTGTTCTTTAAGAGTGCAACTAGAGAAAGTTGGATATGCAAAAACCACTCTCTCTTGGGAAACAATGATTCTGCATATAATTCCTAGTTCAATCAATGGAATGCGTAAGCATATTTTACTTACAGTATGCGCACTACTTAAATTCTATATTTCCAAGAACTGGGTTAATAATAAAAATATTTTATGGAACAATTTTAAAAACATGGCAGTTAAATATATCACCTCCCACAAACTAGCTACTAAAAGTATTAAAAAAAGAATTTACTTTCAAACATACTGGAACGCTCTCCTAGAGACAATTTTGATAAACATACAGAATACATAAAACTAAATGACAAGTAGGTGGCTGATATAAAAATAAAAACCTCTATGTTACTGAACACAAATAGTTATATCACTGACATATAAAACACACTTCTGGGATAACAACAAAAGGATGGCTTCCAACACTGTACATACTGTAAATATGTATTTAGTTTTGCAAGCTTTTAAGTTTTTTTTCCCTTTTTGTTCTGTTTTTTCTTCCATTCTGGGCAGTTAAAGGCACCCTGCAAATACAAACCCAATACTCGACTTTTTACCATAACTCTGCTCTATTGTAACCCCTAGATATGTTGTAATCACGTCAATTATTAGTCTCAAAGTTTCTTGCAAATGTTTAAATGTTTTTCTCTGGAATGTTTGGTTACCTTATCTTCAGTGATACTTAAATACACAGTGCATTTCTGGGTCTTTGTCATTTTCTGAAAATATTTCAGGCCTGCATAAACTAGAAGCACTGCTGGTGATTCCCTGCTAATTTCCACTATCTGCACTCCCCTTCACTGTTCTGTTTGTTAAACCTGGTGATTTTAAGCTGCTCACCTGTACTGTAAATTGAGCTTAATAAGTTCCTCCCTTTCTACACTACTGTTGATATCTGAAATTATGTATTTGCCTTTCCTTGTGCTTATACTGATAAAGTGCATTTGCCTCTCATTGTCTGTTCAACTGATTTACTTGCTCTGAATTCATTATCTAGAAAGCTGTTGGATAAAGTAGTACATTTTTACACCCTAGCAAGCACTTGTTTTTACATCAGGAGGTCAGTGGATTTTCCATCTAGTGCACCAGAGATTGCTGTATGTAGTTTTGTTGGCTGGAGGGCTTATTAATCAGCTTATCTTGTTTTTAGTGCCTTTATAAATTCTGTGCAATTGAGTGACTCATTCATACAAAGCAAAGTACTTTTATTGAATAATCACACTTATATAAGCTGTTTAAAGTACACTGCTGTATCTGTATCTTTTAAGTTTGTTTGTGGTAGAATTTCACTACAGAAACACCTTTACTGTGCTTTTACATTAGGAGGACTAGGATTATTCATCTAGAGGCAGTAGTTGTTTACCTGTTCTATCTGAGCTGGGAAGCACACAAAAGACCTCTAAGTGTTTTTTTTGTACTTCTCTTATATATTGTGACTGTACGATAGCAGTTTAAAAAAATGTACCATCTGCTATTGCTTTAAATAGTTAATTGCAGTGTATTAAAACTGTATCTTTTAGTTGCAGATAGTAGTTTGTGTGGTCTTGTTACACCTAGGCTCCAAACCAGCTATTCTACATTTAGACAGTGTTTTTCTGCTCCCTTGTAGTAGACGGGTGCTGATCTAACCTGCCTGAGTTGGGGATTGCTAGTGGAAGGCTTATTGTGTGTTTCCTAATTAGTAGTTAGAGTGAAACTTGTTTCTCTGCTTGTATTTAAGCCTTGTGTTTGTGTGATGCTGCTCTTCGCTCAGTGACAGTTATCAGTACCCTGTATAGATGCAAAAGCCTAGATGCTCAGTTTTCCCTAAGCAGCTGTCAGTGAAACACTTCCAAGCTGTTCTGCTGCTTTAGGAGCAACTCAGTTGTGCACTGAGCAGCGTTGCCTTATCAATCAACCTTAGCCTACACAAGTATAGATCCCTCTTGTAGTCTTGGCACTACCAGCACAGTCCTGTCAAATTAACTCACTCCCTTCCCTAATAAAACATACAGTAAGAATCTGCTATCATGGATGGGCATTTTCCCAATATCTCTCTGGCCAGATGGACAGACATGGGCATCCTGAGGCAATGTAGCAATTGTCTCATGTATGCTGATACCCACTTAGTCCAGAAACAAACAAATATTTTATGTGAGAGATGTAGTTACACTACGAAATTAGAGGCAAAACTCTCACATAAGGACAAATCGAATACCAGATAGGCTGTCAGCACACACACACACACACACACACACACACACACACACACACACACACACACACACACACGCACACACACACACACATGCACACTTCCTATACTAAATTAGGACACAGCACATAAAGCTACATATGCGGAGGTACTGACTAGTAACTTACCAAAAGATCAGAGGCCTCCAAAATGGAAACCACTTATACACATAATGTAAAAAAAAAACAACCACAACACACAATAACACATACACCACTGTCTCAACAAATAAGCACATAAGGCATAATACCACTGAACCTAATGTATTAGTCATAGGTGACTCCATTGTAAGACACACGGATGTTCCCCTCTCCAGGCTGGATAAGGAGCAGGTTACGATTAGCTGCCTGTCAGGTGCCAGGATCCGTCAAGTCACTCAATCACTTAAGTCACTCAATCACAAATACTAGGAAAACCTCTGACACAGTCCATGTGGGCATGAATGACTTGAGACGTACCTCACTGGCCTGTATGAAGAGAGACATGACTGAGCTCTCAGATTGTGTGTCACAGGCAGGTATAAGCCTTGACTTAATCAGCATTCTACTTTCTCCATGGATGATGCCCAAACATAAACAAAAATAAATGACTTTAACAATTGGCTTAGCTCCTGGTATCAGGACAAGGGGATCTAATCTCTGTCAGCCTGGGAAGACACTGTCAACAGGTCATGCTGCTTTGTCAGAGATGGTCTAGACTAGTCTCCTCTAGGCTTTTAGATACAGCCAAAGGCTTTAGCCACCTCTATTGTGCCTTTTTTAGTCACTGTCAAAATAACCAATCTCCAAGCATAACAACATCCTATCTAGATAAACCCAAGGTACTGTTGCTTAATGCAAGGAGTCTAAACAAGAAACTGCACTCCCTGGAAGCACTCCTCACTTTGGAAGTTGCTGACGTCTGTGTTGTCACCGAGATATGGGCCAAAGGCGCAGAAAGCACCCCAGCCATGCAGGACTACAATGCCTTCCATACATTCAGATCACAAACTGAGTGTAAAAGAACCAAAGGAGGAGGTGTATCCATCTTCATTAAGGATACGTACAACTCGAGACTGGTCAAACAGTATGACTCTCTTGAGTTACTCCATGTCCAATTAACTACAAACTAAGCCCCCTAAACATCATTGCTAGCTACAATTTCCCACCGTGAAACAGGAAAAGCATACGTGGACTTACTAAAGTCACTTGTCATATAGCCCAGCACCTTACTCATGGGTAATTTTAATTATCCAACCATCAACTGGGAAACATACACGACCACAAACATGCTGGCTTAGAGGTTTTTGGACGTTGTCAGTGCAAATGCTCTGGAACAGCTAGTCAGCACACCCACAAGAGGCTTAAACATCCTGAAGTGAGTATTCACAAACATGGGAGAGCACTGCACCCCCCCCCCCCCAGTGATGTCCTCCATGGTAAGATCAGACCATGAATCAGTGTCATTCAATATAATTATAACACTAGATCCCCCATCAAGCGCAAAACCTCAAGAATTTTTCAAAGACAAATTACCTCCTACTAAGAGATTATATAAGACGTTTCAAAGCCCCCTTGAGCATAGATAACATGAACTCCTATGCACAGGCATAAACAAATGCCCTATATAGCCATGTAAGCAGCTGTATGGAATCATCTATACCTGACCGGATTAAAACTAGACCTTGCCAAAAAAACAAGCCTGGTGGACCCCTAGTATAAACAGGCTGTACAACAACAGAAATAAACTAATGTCCAAGAGCAAGAGGGAACTGAATCAGCAAAGGCATAAATCTCTCTCTAGCTTAAACAAACAAATTAAAGATCCTGTCAAGTCTTCCAAAGCTAATTAAAAAGCAGAAATGGTCTCCCTGGCTAAGGATAATCACAAGGCATTCTTTAACTTTGTACCTACTCTAAAAGGGAATACCCAGCTATGCACTATGGTTGTGGATGGCAGCACCTATACTTAACCAGAGGCAATAGCCAACCTGCTAGTTGACAGATTTGGAGCAAACTTCACCCCCTCTCCCTTCCAGTCATCTCCCAAAGTGTATCTGTTACCATTCCTCAGCCTATGATCTCACGACAGCAGGTCATCCCGGCGCACTCCAAGGCCAAAAACACTACATCAGTGTGACCAGACAATGTCTCAGGTTGCCTTTTAAACAACTTAAAGTGTGACCTAGCAGACATATTTGGATCCTTGTTTAACCACAGCCTGGGAACTGGCTATGTTTATGATGGAATGGACGACAAAAACAGTAATTCCTCTGCACATAGAGGGACCATCTACTGACCATGGGAATTATAGGCCCATATGCTTCACTAGCCTCATCTGCAAGACCATGGAAAAAAGAAGTTATGTCTTACCATAACATTCCATCTGTGTTGTTGATCTTCTTCCATTCATCACTGATTGGTTCGGTTCTGAGCCCCCGGAAACCGAGTCAGCGTAATACCAAGCTCACGTACACCAAAAACTCTCAAGCTAAGCTGCTACCCAGAATGCCCTTCTCCCTGTTACCTCAGATCTAGTTTGCATGCAACATGCAGAAGAAAAAACAGAGGCCATTTCTGCACAGAAACCCTGAAACACCACAAGAACCCATAAGATCCACCAGGAGCCTTTGGTGGGGGATGGAGGGTGGGGTGTGGTGAATGGAAGAAGATCAACAATACAAATGGAAAGTTATGGTAAGACATAACTTCTTTATCTGATGTTGTTAATCTTCTTCTCATTCATCACTGATGGGACAGAATCTCAAGCTACTTGAAAACCTGGGTGGCCCTTATGGAAGAACATTCCTGAGAAGCATTGAGCCAAAGGCCGTTCTTCCTCTGGAGACCAAGTCCAATTTGTAATGTTTGATGAATGTATGGGGTTTAGCCCAAATGGCTGCTATGCAAATGTCATCTATAGAAGCTCTGGAGTGAAAAGCAACAGAAGTTGCAATGGCTCTCATTGAATGAGCTTTGATATTAACAGGTTTAGGTTCATTCGCCAGTGAGTTTGAAAGAGTAATACAATCTCTGAGCCATTTTGATAAAGTGACTTTTGATATGGCACATCCCATTTTTGGACTAGAAAAGGAGATGAAAAGTTGATCCAACTTGCAGAAAGATTTAGTCCTCTTGAAGTAGAAACGTACCTGTCTATGTACATCCAATAAATGTAGTCAGTATTCTCCTTTATCGGAATAATTTGGGAAAAACACTGGGAGCTCAATGGACTGGTTAACAGAGAAATCAGACACCACTTTGGGAAGAAAAGATGGATTAGTATGAAGAGACACTCTGTCTTTATGAAAGATTAGATACGGACTCTTGATGCATAAGGCTTGTAATTCTAATATCCATCTAGCTGATGTGACCGCTACCAAAAACAGAGATTTCCATGATATAAATTTAAGGTCACATTTTGCAGCAGGCTCAAAAGGGGGTAAAGAGAGGGACTATAATACCAGAGAGAGATTCCATGTCTCTACAGGCCACCTGATTGGGGGTCTGCTATGGAAAACTCCTTTGAGAAAGGACTTGCAAATGCAGGTGGAGATAAGAGGAACGTCTTCTAAACCGTTATGAAAATTGGAGATAGCTGCCAAGTGGACTTGAATAGTAGAAGCTGATGCTCCATTGTCAAACAACTCAGAAAGGTATTGAAGTATAACAGATGTCAGAGTTGAAAAGGGGTCTATCATCCGATTATTAGACCACAGAGCAAACCTCTTACACTTATCTCTGTAGAGTTTTCTGGTGGATGGTTTATGGGAGGCCAGAATAATATCGCGAACGGGTGAGGAGAGGGTTTCCTGCCTGGTGACTAACGGAAGTGGATAAACCAAGCTGCCAGCTTGAGAGTGGACAGATTTGGGGGAGTCAACCCTTGGGGGTGAGAGATTAGGTCATGATGAGTGTCCAGGATCCAATGAGGTTGTAATAGATTAGGCCGGAGGAAGGGGAACCACACTTGTCGAGGCCAAAATGGGGCAATGAGGATCACATTGCATCTCAACCAAATTGCTTTTGTTAAGAATAGGGGTATCAATGGAATTGGAGGATAAACATAGAGGAGACCCGTGGGCCAACTGTGAGTCAAAGCGTCTCTCAGTGACTCCCCTTCTGGGGGAAAAAGGGCAAAGAAGCTGCTGCATTTATTGTTTGAAGGGGAAGCAAAAAATCGCAGCAAGGCTGGCCCCAACGGCTGAAAATTTCTGCTGTCATGCTCGGATTGAGAGACCACTCGTGTGGAAGGAGGATGCATCTGCTCAACCTGTCCACAATCAAGCTCTCCGGGATATGCAATGCTATAAGAAAGTGGTTGGAAGCTATCGCCCAGTGCCAAATTCTCATGGCCTCATGACACAGAGGGTAGGATTTGGTCTCACCTTGTTTGTTTATGTACCAGACTACTGACATAGTGTCTGATTGGATTGCAATCGTTCCCAATGGAAGGAGCGGATGAAGTGCCTCTAACACCAACAGCACCACTCTCAACTCCAGGACATTGATATGCAAGTTGGCCTCCAAGCTGGACCACGTGCCTTGGACTGTCTTTCCCTGAAAATGCCCCGCCCCACCCTACCAGGAAGCGTCCATGGTCACTGTGGTGTTGGGTTGAGGAGTCTGAAAGGGGCGACACCAAAGAATTTCGTCTGTCCTCATCCACCAAAGAAGATCATGCTTGCAGGAATTGGTGATGAGGATCTGTGAGTTTAAAGGATGAAGATTTGCCACCCACTGGGACAAAAGGAGCTATTGTAACAGTCTCATATGCAATCTTGCCAGGGGAACAATTGGGATGGCTGCCGCCATAGACCCCAGAGCCTGTAGAACTTCTCTTGCTGACACCTTCCTTTGACAGAGTATTACTTGCACTTGTGATCTTAACCTCTGAAGTCTGTGATGTTGGAGAGAAACCTGGCTTGTTTGAGTATTGAAAAATGCTCCTATAAATTCCAATTGTTGGGTAGGATGAAGCTTGGATTTTTCCCAATGGACTGTGATGCCTAGAAACTCCGCCAGTGAGACAGTGTAGTGGAGTGTCATGATCAGCAGGCGCTTGGTGGGGGTGGAGATGAGCCAATTGTCTAAATATGGAAACACCTGGAATCCCTGAAGTCTCAGATGAGCTGTTACCACTGCTAGGCATTTTGTGAACACTACTGGGGCCGTTGAGAGACCGAATGGCAGGGCTCTGAATTGGTAATGATTGGCTCCTAGCCAGAAGCGAAGGAGGCTCCTGGAACGCTCGTCCATTTTGATGCAATAATATGCATCCCGGAGGTCTATTGAGCACATCCAAACATCCTCCCGAAGAAAGGGGAGAATGGATTGTATAGTGACCATGCGGAATTTGGTTTGAACCACTGATTTGTTTAGTTGGCTGAGATCCAAAATGGGTCTCCAGTCTTTTTTGGCACCAAAAAGAATCTTGAGTAGAAACCAGATCCGCACTGGTCTGGGGGGACTGGTTGGATGACTCTTTTTTGACACAGCTTTCTTATCTCTGAAGCAGCCTCTTCCCTTTGACTGGGTGGAGCATCGGGAAGGTACTTTAAAGGTTTTGGGCAATATATTAGAGGGATGTAATAGCCTCTGGAAATTATTCTCTGCACCCACTGATCATTTGTAATAGAGTGCCAGGCAGTTTGGTGCAGAGAAAAATGAGCCCCGACTGCTTCCAGAGGAAAGCAATCGGGCAATGCTTCAGGAGCACAGATAAGATCATCCAGAGAAAGAATCCCTGGAGTCTTGATTTCAGGGACCCCCTCTCCCCCTAAAGGGGCATCTTTCACCACTGGAACCCCCTCTGCCTCTGGGGGATTCCTCACCACATGCGTTGCGGAAAGGGCCTTGAGATTTTTTGTGCCATATCTTCCCACTCCTCTGGTTCCTGGAAAAAAAACGCTGAGGTTTGGAAAAATGTAGGCCAACAGCAGACAAGGTCTTTCCGTCTTGCTCGCACCTGGCCAGTGTGTCCTTCACTTTAGAACCGAACAAAGTGGACGGTTCAATAGGGGCGTTCAAAAAGGAGGACTTGAAGGAGTCTGCGAGGTCACAAATGTGCATCCAGACATGGCGTCTCATACCTATGCCTGCACCTGCAGCTCTAGCCACCCCTTTGGATGCGTGGGACAGCAACCTCATGGACGAGTTGGAGATAAACTCAAGGGTGGCAAGCTGAGAAGCAACCTTGTTGCATGCCTCATCAGAAATTTGACCCACGAGGGCTCCAGAAAGTTCAGAGATGAGATCCCTTTGGAGCCTCGTAAAATGTGCCAAGTAATTCAGAGACCTGACTGCAAAGATCACTGAAGCAAAAACTTGCTTTCCTACTCTGTCCATTGCCCAGGACTCTCTTTTAGGCAGATGGACAGTAAGCCTTTCTTCCACAAGGTCCTTTTTCGTGGCTGCCACCACCAACATAGCGTCTACTGGCAATTCTCTAGACCAGTGAGGCTGCTCCTCTGATGAGGAAAGAATCTTGTCTGGTCTCCGGGGGATGGCCTCAATAGAGTCAGGGTTCCTCCATGCATGCTACATGATGAGATGGACTAGCTCATCGGCAGCTGAGGTCACCCAAGAAGTAGAAGGTTGAGAGTGGAAAGCCTGCAGGAAGATGGACTCCTCAGAGGAAGGATTGGAGGGCTTCCAGTCACCCCTCTGCTTCAATATTTCCAGGATGTCTCCGAAGGAGACATCATCAGGGGGTGACTGTGGGGACCCTTACCCATCATCGTAATCCATATCCTCAGTGAGGGACTCCTCCGGGGAGTCAAGGTGTTTCCTCTTACATGCCTTCCTCTGTGGGGGTTCTTCAGTGGGAACGTTTGAAGACGATTTGGAAGGGAGATTACCCTGGACAGGGTTTTCCTGAGGCTTGTGCTCTCAGTGTGTCCTGGTGAAATGTCCCATGGAAGCTGTAGCTCAGAGAGAGCAGGGGGAAAATCTGATGCAGGAGGAGCGCTTCCAGAAGCAAGCACCCTCTCCATCACCTAGAAAGCTGGCCCGCCCGAAGAGGAATGGGAGCCCAGAACCGAGTAAGACAATCTCGGAACCGGGGTCACACCCCGCTCTGCGCGGCCCACTCCCGGGGATGGAGCTTCAATCAAGAATGGGAGCTGGTGCTGCCCACTGATCCGAGGATGGAACTTATAAAAAACTTGGAACTGTACTGGAAACTGAGGGTTTCACCCCCCAACCATGAGACTGATGAAGGGACAGTTCTGTAGGAACCGAAACCCAAGGGGGGGGGGCCTCGATGCTTTGGAGAGAGTCACTGTCAGCACTGAGGAAAGGGTTCTCACCAAGGATGTCAGAACTGTGGGCTTCGGAACTGAAGGATCCAAGGGAGGAGAATAAGTGGGAGTCATGGAAGCAACAGACCCAAATCCCGAAGTGGGATGGGTTTTTGAAAAATTTGTAATCCCTCTGGCTGTCAACAGCTGATCCAATAGGCGCACCACATCCAATTCAGACAGACTCCTGGTGGACCTTACGGACCAAAAAAGGGCTATAAGCCTGGTCTAAAAATGGGTCCAATGAAGGGGAGTACTGGGTTTGTGGTGTTTGAATTATTGGCACCGAAGATTCCAACTTGGAGAGTGGTAATAGGGGAACTAACAGTGCTGAGAAAGGACTTGGCACCAAAGAACCACTTGGAGTAGAAGTTATTATCGGCTCCAAGGAGATCGTTGGAACAGACTTTGGAGCAGTGAGGGGTGAGGTCGGTGCCAAGGCTACTGAAGACAATAATGTTGGAGCCGTAGTTGTTACTGTAGTTGAGGTCAGTACCGTAGATGTCGGTGCCAAAAGCGGTGCTGACCTACAAGTCATAGTAATGTCCACAGAGGCAACTGGAGCTGAGCTCGGAACCGGGATAGTCAGAGTGGAGAGAGCAATCTTATGCTCCGTAGAAGACTTGTGGGCCTTGTGTTTGTGGGACTTACCCTTATCACCAGCCGGTGAAGAGGGATCGGAATGTGAACATTTCTTGTCCTTCAATGGAGGGGTTGAGACCTCCAACACAGAAAGGGCCTCTGAGAAAGGTGAGGATAATAGGCCTTTCAAAATAAGTTTGTTTTTCCTCTCATTCAGCGTCCACTGACTAAAGCTTGGACAAATCAGGCAAGGAGGTCTCACAGAGAGGTGGGAAACCCCCAGACAATAGACACAATCATCATGTAAGTCACTGTTGAGGAGTTTGCCATTGCAGGAAGTGCAATGTTTGAACCTTGAAGTCCCTTTTTTATCAGATATATCCAATACACAACCAAACAAAATAGTGAGAAGGTACAGAAGAGAAAAGAGAAGTACCAACGATGGTATCAAAGATACCACAAGGGTAGGAGAGGGCATTACCAATGATGGTATGAGAGATACCTGAAGGGCAGAGCTAGATATAGAAAGAGAGTAGAAAAGGAGTTAGATCAGAAAAAAATTCAAAATACAGTAAATTTTATAAAAATATGACACAGCTGGAGAACTCGGTGAAACACTGCTATATGGCTGCATGGCAAATGACATCTGAGGTAACTGGAAGAAGGACATTCTGGGTAGCAGCTTAGCTCAAGGGTTTTTGGTGTACACGAGCTTGGTATTAGGCCAACCTGGTTCCGAGGTCTTGGAACCGAACCCATTAGTGATGAATGGGAAGAAGGTTAACAACATCGGATGAATAATTATGGACCTTATTAATAAGGACATACATGATCTCCAAACTCTGAACCCAACCCAGTTCAAATTCATTAAAGGTAGATCATGCCTGTTAAATATGGTTGACTTCTTTGAGAAATCACCAAGGCCCTGGATGAGGGAAAGACAGTGCATACACCTATCTTGACCTAGCCAAGGCATTTGACACAATCCACCACTCGGGGATTATACAGAAACTCTCCCAATTGGAAATTAACCCCTAAATTACCAGATGGGTAGCCAACTGGCTCACTGACAGGATACATACTGTCAAAGTGGATGACTTTATCTATAGCAAAAGACCAATCACCAGTGGGGTACCACAAGGTTCTAAGTTGGACCCCTTTCTGTTTGGAATTTATGTATTAGAAGTCCAGGCAAACACAGACAGCATGTGACTGATCAGGTTCACTGATGATTGCAAATTGTGAGCAATCATGGAGTCTCCCAATGATGTCAATATACTGCAGGCAGCGATAGCACAGACAAATGATTGGTGCCAAATCCACAGATTAAAACTAAATGCAAAATCATGTATTATTATTCCCTTTGGAAAAGATGACATCCATGCTTATTACATATACAGACAGCACCCCCTAAGTGTAGACCCAGTGATATGTAATCTGGGTACTCAGGTTGATATTAGTCTTAACTCTGACCACCACATATCCCCAGTAGTAAGGAAATTCTTCTATGTGGCACATATTATAAGTAAAGGCATTGCATCTAGATCTACGGATGTTATAATTCCATTACATTCAGCCCTCATCAGACCAATAAATTGTGTACAACACTTCCTTTTGCATGTACCTCACCAGACACCTGCAAAAATTGGAGAGACCACAACAGTTTCTCACCAAGAAATTGCAAGGTACACAAAAGAAGTCTCACAGGGAAAGAATGGAGAGATGAAAAGTCAGCAAGCAAAGGAGGGGTCTGAATGAAGAGATGAAAAGTTAGCAGGCAAAGGAGGGGTCCAAATGGAGAGATGAAAAGTCAGCAAGCAAAGGAGGAGTCTGAATGGAGAGATGAGCAGTCAGCAAGCAAAGGGGGGTCCGAATGGAGAGAGGAAAAGACAGCAAACAAAGGAGAATAGTAGTGCTGAAACTGAAATCATCTTCAAGTCTTGGTGAGTACCTTCATGAGGTGGACCCTGTTTTTCACAAAATCTCACCAAGGCGATACTGATATGTAGACCATATTTATATAGCATATATCATGGACAGAAGTAGGTCAAAATTTAAGAGATAGCTGGGTGCACAAGACCTAGGATAAAAAAGTGCCCAATCCTAGTAGGCACACCAATGCCAGGACTGGAACAAAATGACAGTGTAGAAGTCTCAAAAATACAGAAACATTCCTACAACGGGGCCAGGCCCAGGGGGAGGATGGTCCCCCTGTTGTAGAAGGAAGCAGCAGTCCACAAAAATCACAAAAACTGATAGGCCAAAGAAGAGCCATAAAGACGATAGAGTGGGCTTTTGAGGATAAGAAAGAAATCGTGTATTGTTACTTTTATGCAAAAAGCCCAGATTTCCAGACACAAGATATACAAAATGACTGAGAGAAAAATTAGAGGAAAGAAAAATACTTCCACAAGAAAAACTGTCAGAAGCTTCAAAATTAAATTTGTATTCATTAATACAACAGATTTGTGAAAACAATATATAGATCAAAAAACTTTGATCTGTTTGGAAAAATAAAAAAAGAAGCATCTGCGGAAGTAGAAAAATATAAACAACAAAACCAAGAGATATTTGAAAGGTATCAAAAAGAAATATGGATATGGGAAAGAAAGAGAGATTTGATATGGTGCAATATTTATGCAAAGTCGAAAGTCAAATTAATTAATATAAAGAAGGTAGCCCTAAAGATATTCAAAGAGAAATACAAGCAAAGGCACACAAATATGGAACATTTCAAAATAAAATAATAATATCACAAAGATGGAATGTAGAAAAGAAGATCAGTAAAGTAAAAGTTAAAAAAATAGAAGTTGAAGTTATGGAGTGCCTACGAAGTGAAGGATTTTGTGTAGGTCTAACACAGGTTACATCACAGCATGATGGAGTGAGTCTCCAAAGTAAGGAGAAGCAGGTAGATCAGGAAACATCTGAAGAGGAAATATGGACAAGTGAAAGAAAAAAAAGATGGGGTCTATATTAGAACATCGTGGTTTAAAACCTTCGAATGTTCTAATATCGAACACTACGGAGCAAAAGCTTAAAATATCGAAGCAACAGAAATCGGAATTCTTTCCTAGGGAAAGATTTTGGTTGTCTGTTTCTGTTGCTTCAGTATTTTTAGCACTGTGGTGGAAAGTTACGGGTCGGGTTCAGGTAAATGTGCGATTGTGTGGATGTGAGGGATAGGGTGGGTTAAGTGAGTTAGGGTTAGGACGCAGGTTAGGTATGTGTGCGATTGTTGGACATGAGGGTTAGGGCGGGTTAAGTAAGTTAGGGTTAGGGAGCGGGTGAGGTGAATGTGCGATAGTGACGGACCTTAGGGTTAGGGTTTGGGTTAAGGTAAGTGGATAGTTAGTGGTGTGTGTATAGTTTAGTGTAGGGTTAGTTGTAAGATTTTAGGTGTATGTGTGTGGATTGCTGTTTGTTTGGTGTGCTTGTGTTGTGTGTATGTGTTTTGGAACAGTGATTTTTTTTTCCCTAGGAAAAAAATCGCTGTTCTGACAGTTCGAGATTGTAAGCTTTCGCTTACATAGGGTCGATTAATCATTGTTCGCTTCTTTAAGTGGTCAGTGATCTAATATAGACCCAAAAAGATGTAATACGGTGTAATATTTATGCAAAGGACAAAGTAAAACTAACTAATATAAAAACAGCAGCAGCAAAGATATTTGAAGAGAAATACAGGCAAAGAAATCTGGACATGGAAAACTGTACAATACAAAAAATAAAAAGACAAAGAGGAAAAGTAGAAATGGAGATTAGTAATGGAGAAGTTAAAGAAATAAAAATTGAAGTTATGGTATACCTGCGAAGGATTCAATGTAGAAAATCTAATTCAGAAAGCACCACAACAGGCTAGAGCAATGGATATCCAAATTAAGGAGAAACTAGTGGAACAGGAAGCAATTGGTCGGGTGCCATATGAAGATAATTTGGAGCCTTCCACAGGAAAACTGTATGAATGTTTGTTTGAAGTTTAGACAGCAAGGGAAGGAACAGGAATCTGTGGAAACTCTGATGCAGTCAATGTTGAGGAGTGACAGGCCAGTGAGTTCCCATATGACAGAGCAACGGATGGCACAGGATGAAACTGTAGAGAATGTGCCACAGGAAGATGCTATAGAACCTTCTATAGCATGCCCACAGGAAATGGAAGACAAAGGATCTGCCCTCAATTTGGAAGAACATGAGCTAAAAGAAGAGTTACTTGATTTAATAGACATAGGCAGATATATGAAGATCAATGAAAGAAATAGACTGCAGAAGTTAATAAAACCCAAAAAGTCAGAAGTCTGATAAAACAAATGAACACGGTGATTAGGACTGTTCATAGAGGTCCATGCGATATAACAGAAGTAAACAGGATATATTACTGTGCAGCTAAATTAATAACTGATAAAGTTCTACTGCAAGAACGCAGGCTAATGAAAGAAAGGAAGGGGAAAAATTGAATACCATTGTGGAAATATCAAATAGAGAAAACTATAAAGCAGTTAAGACAAGAAGTATCATTGTTAGAAGACTACAGAAGAGGGAACAGATCAACAAAATACTAAGAAAGATAGATGTAATAAAAGCAATGCACAGTATTAGAACAGACCAGAATATATCATGCACTATCGCAAATAACAAACTAAAAATTTCAGCACAGGCGGAAAAAACATAGAAGATACAAAAATAAATATAAAGGAAAAGAACAAAATAAGTAATTCATTGATGACCCAAAAAAGTTTTATAGAGAATTGGGAAACAAGGTAAAAGTAATTGGAAGACCGCCAAAAAAATATAAACATTTTGGAGAAGTATCTATGAAGATCTTGTGGAACATAACAAAGATGATAAATGGATAGAAGAAGTAAAATAAAGAATAAGAAGTTTAAAAGTAAAGGATACAAAATGGGAAGAAGTAAGCCTCTAATTGGAAAACCCCAGGTCCAGATGCAGTATCTCACTTTTGCCTAATATATTAACATGTTTGCACAAAGATTTAGCCACGAATAAGAACTATTTATATGCATACTCTGAACAGACACCACCCTGGCTAACAACAGGAAAAACAATGCTCCTACTTAAGACTGAACCTGAAAGCTACCCTAAAAATTACAGACCAATAACTTGCCTTCCGACAACATATAAACTACACGGGAATTGATGCTGACAGAGTTCATAGTCATTTAGAAAAAAACTAATTTATAGCAGAAGAACAAAAGGCAATAAAAGAAAGTCATATAGAACAAAGGATCATTTGTTGTTAAATAAAATCATAGTAAAAAACTGTAAAAAGCATGGCATGGATTGAGTACAAAAAGCATTTGATAGTATCCCACATTCATGGATAAAAAAGTTCTTAAAAATGTATAAGATACACCCTACACTGATCGACTACATCACAGTAACAATGAAATAGTGGCAGACCACTTTGCAATTAAGCCATGATAAACGACAAATTATTATCCCAGGGATAAAAATTCAGAGGGGGATATTCCAGGGTGACTCTCTGTTCTGCCTTGCCATTAACCCATTGAGCTGTTTACTTAACAGCTTAGGCCATGGCTATAATTTGGCTCCTAGAATACAACAAGGTGTAAAGACTTCTCATCTTCCCTTTATTGATGATTTAAACCTGTATAGCTCATTTGATGAGGAACTGAAAGCACAACTGCTGGTTGTTAAAACTTTTTCGGATGATATAAGAATGTCATTTGGTCTTGATAAATGTGCAAAAGCAACTTTTAAAGCAGGAAAACTGCAGCACCAGGAAAACATTGGTTTGGGGTAAGAATGTGATATAAAAGAACTTAAGTAATAGGGAGTGTATAAATATTTGAGAATTGATGAAGGATCAACAATAAAACATGAACAAATACGAATAAAACTTAGTAAGGAATACTTTAGAAGACTTAAATTAATCCTGAAAACAACGCTGACATCTAGGAACAAAATCCAAGTTATAAACCAGTTTGCTCTTCCTGTCCTAACTTACAGTTTTAGAGTGACTGACTGGCCCCAAAATGTGTTGGAAAGATTAGACAGGAAAACAAGAAGGATGCTTCATGCTCACCAAATGATTTATAAAAATTAGTGTATACCAAGATTATATATTCTCCATTCCAAAGGAAGGATGGGCCTCCTTGAAATTGATTAAATGTATAGATCTGCAATCGTGGAACAACACACATATCTGCTGACCTCACAAGACCCAAATGTAGTGAAAGTTTTGAAACATTAGGAGAGTGAAACATTAAGAGAATAAATCTAAGATGACTTTGCTGCTTAATCTAGCAGAAGCATATCGGCCTCAAGCAGAAATGGTAATCAAACCAGAAGCAGATAAAAATCAGGCAACAACTGAATGTGCTAAAAACAAAAGAAAGAATATAAGGTGAAGGATCAGATGAGAAGGCAAGAAATATGGAAAATGCATAAATATAGTTGCAAGTATAGAAAACTTCTGGAAGAACCTCATGTTGATCAGGAACAAACACAGGAATGGTTAAGGAGAGACAAATTCAAACCAAGAGATGAAAGGTTAATATTGGCAGCCCAAGATAGTGGGCTACGTACACGGTGGTTTACAAAGTCCATTGAACATGTGGGAGAAACAGACACATGTAGATTTTGTAAAACTGAATTGGAAACAGTTGCGCACCTTGTTGCTGGTTGTGATATACTAATGGCAGAAGGACTGTATACTGAAAGGCATAATAATGTGGCAAGACTGTTGCACTGGGGATTGTGCAAACATTACGGTATTGAAGTGGCTGAAAAACACTGGAAACATAAGCCACAAAGCATCATAGAAAAAGATGAAGTCTACATCACATGGGATCATACATTACCAACAGTTCAAAAGGTGGATGCTAGAAAACCAGATATAGTGGCCCAAGAAAAGGAGACAAAAGTAGCATTGATCACTGAAATCGCTACACCCAGTGAGTGTCCTGCATATATAGAGAGACACAAAGTCATAAAATGTCAGGATTTGCAAGTAGAAATGAGAGCAATGTGGAAGAAAGATACCCAGATAGTTCCAACAGTAGTAGGAGTAACGGGTCTTATAAAAAAAGAATCTACAATCGTATTTATATATGCTACCATTACATGTAACTCCATACGAATTGCAAAAAAAGTCATTACTGGGCACATTGCAGGTGTTGCGAAGAGCACTTTTGGCTGACATCAAAGATTGAAACAATACTAATTTCATGAACTTTAATTAGAAGTTATGTACCTACCATAACGTTCCATGTTAGTTGTCTTCTCTCACCTTCTTTCTTGCTGGATGGGTTCGGAGCCGATCCTCGGCTCTGACTCGGCACTTGCTTTAGCTTGAGAACTCCTTTTACCAGCTCGAGGCAACCCTATATCCCATGATGCAAGGCGGAACTACCTCAGATCTCGTTTGGTAGCTAACCTACCCTGCTAAAGACTATCCTAACATAATTAGGAACACAAGTTCCTAATAGAAGTCCTCATATGAAGGCTCAGGAGGAAAACAACCTAATAGGAACTCTTCAAGATCTGTCCAGGCCAGGGGGAAGGAGGGAGGGATGCAAGAAAGAAGGCGAGAGAAGACAACTAACATGGAACGTTATGGTAGGTACATAACTTCTAAATGTTAAGTTGTCAATCTCGCCTTCATTCTTGCTGGATGGGACCGGCCCCTAGCACCTGTATCCCGGGTGGCTCAATGGAACAGACTCTTGAGAACTGTGGAACCAAAACTGGCCCTATCTCTGGAGGCCAAGTCCAACTTGTAATGAGAGACAAAGGTATGAGGCGTGGCCCAAGTAGCTGCTGCACAAATGGTATCAATGGGTAGTCTATCCTGAAAGGCTGCAGAAGTGGATAGACTCCTGGTTGAGTGTGCTTTTGGTTTAGAAGATAGCTGTTTGCCTCTGAGAGAGTACACATAGGAAATGGTGGAAGTCAACCATCTGGATAAGGTCACTTTAGAAACTGGAAGACCTATCCTGTTTTCTGCATAGGAGACAAATAATTGGTCCGATTTTCTGAATTGTTTAGTTCTATGCAAATAGTACCTGAGCTGATGATGGACATCCAAAAAATGCAGTTTCTGTTCAGCTCTGTCGGAATAGTTTAGGAAAAAGACTGGTAGATCTATAGATTGGTTAATATTGGTTTGAGACACAACTTTGGGGAGAAAGGAAGGGTTCGTTCTTAATGATACCCTGTCCTTATGAAAAACCAAATAAGGGGAACGAATGCAGAGAGCTTGAATCTCGGAAACCCTTCTTGCAGAAGTGACAGCCAGTAAAAATATAGTTTTCCAGGTCAATAACTTCAAAGAACATGAAGCAGACGGTTCAAGGAGGTAGTATCAAGGATGCCAACATTAAGTTTAGATCCCATTGCGGAGGAGGATGCTTTATAGGTGGTTTTAGGAGAAAAACTCCTCTCAGAAAGGCCTTGCATAATCCATGAGACATAATGTTATTGTCAAGCAAGCCAACATGATACTTGGAAATAGCAGCCAGTTGTACTTTGACTGTAGATGACGAGGATCCTGAATGAAAAACCTCCGCCAGGAAATCTAAAACAGAATGTACAGGAGCAGTAAAGGGATCAATTTTTCTGGAATTTGCCCAAATAGAAAAACGTCGCCACTTGCTGGCATAAACAGTCGTAGTGGATGACTTTAAAGAAGACACCAAGATGTCTCTGACTGAGTCAGAAATCATCGGTAGCCTGGCTAGGGAAGGAAGTGGAGCAACCAAGCAGTGAGGTTGAGAGAATGAATGGCCCGGTGCTGCTGACCCGACTGGTGGATCAAGAGATCCGGAACTGGGTCCAGATGCCAGGGCTGCACCAGAAGGTGACGATGCAGAGACGGAAACCAAATTTGTCGAGGCCAATATGGGGCAATGAGGATCAACTTGGCCCTCAAAACGGTGGCTTTCTGAATGACTTGTGGAATCAAGGGAAAAGGAGGAAAAGCGTACAGAAGTCCCCAGGGCCAATCCTGGGTTAGAGAGTCTCTCAGGGGTTGGCCTGGAAGGGGAAAGAGAGTGAAAAAATTGGGGCACTTGTTGTTTTGAGGAGTAGCAAAAAGATCGCAACAAGGAGTGCCCCACTTCAGAAATATCTGATCCACTACAGATTGATTGAGAGACCACTCGTGAGGCATCAGAATGGATCTGCTCAGCCTGTCCGCCAATAGGTTGGACCTGCCGGGGATGTGCGTTGCTATCAGAAACCGATGAGAGGAGATCGCCCATTGCCAAAGTCTGAGAGCTTCTCGACATAACGGATATGACCTGGTCCCGCCCTGTTTGTTGATGTACCAGACCACGGACATGTTGTCCGTTTGTACTGCAATAGTCCCCGTGGGAAGAAAGTCGTTGAGGGCTTGCAACGTTAAAAGCACTGCTCTCATCTCCAGGACATTTATGTGCAGATGGTATTCTATGGGTTGCCACGTCCCGTGGACCATCCTGCCCTGATAATGCCCCCCCCACCCGATCAGAGAGGCATCCGTAGTGACTGTGGCAACCGCAGGAGGGGGAATAAATGGTCGGCCTTGATGAAGAAGAGGGGAAGATATCCACCAATTTAGATGAGCTCTGCACGACTGTGTGACTAAGATTTCGTGCCTCATCGGAAGACTGTGGTACGACCACTGCGTGAATAGCATCCACTGCAGAAGACGCATGTGGAAGCGAGCCAGTGGTAGAAGAACAATGGCCGCAGCCATAAGACCTAGAACCTTCAGTATAAATCTGGCTTTGATCTTGTTGCTCTGCAATAGAATCCGAACGAATTTTTGGATGTCCAGAATTCTTTGATCTGTTAGTTTGGCTAACATTTTGACGGTGTTTAATTCTGCCTATAAAGGTGATAGATTGGCAAGGCAGCAGAGAAGATTTTTCGAAATTTACTGAAATTCCCAAACTCCTGCAAAGCTGTAGAGTGTAGTCTCTGGACTGAAGAAGCTGACACTTGGTGGTGGTGGAGAGGAGCCAGTCGTCCAAGTAGGGAAACACCTGGAATCCTTGACGTCTCAGATGAGCTGTGACCACTGCCATGCATTTGGTAAACACTCTGGGGGCTGAAGTGAGGCCAAAGGGCAGTGCTCTGAATTGGTAATGACTGGTCCCTAGCCGAAAGCGGAGAAACCTTCTGGAGCATCTGTGAATCTTTATGTGATAGTACGCATCCTGAAGGTCTATAGAGCACATCCAGTTGTCCTTGCCCAGAAAGGGCAGAATGGACTGAAGCGTGACCATCCGGAATCTTGCCTTCTTGACAAATCTGTTTAGATTGCTCAGGTCTAATATTGGTCTCCAATCTCCCGTCCTTTTGGGGACCAAAAAGAATCTCGAGTAGACGCCGGATCCTACCTGGTCTGCCGGCACAGTCTGGACGGCTCTTTTTTCTAGGAGCTTTGAAACTTCCTGTTCTGCCAAATCCCTTTGACCGGGTGAGATGTCTGGAAGGGATTGTAGAGGTACGGGAAACCTTTCGAAGGGGATTTTGTAACCCTCGGATATGATCGACTGTACCCACATCTCTTGTGATAGGGATTGCCAGGCTACTGGGTACAGCGAAATCCTTATCCTGACTGCCTCCAAGGGTGGACAGTCGGGCAACACCTCAGGGATGCTGAAAGGGCTTCTCAGGAAGAGACTCCCTGTTGCCCTGGTTCTGAGGACCCCCCTGCCTCTAGGGCGGCATCTATTATTGTTACCCCCTCTGCCTCTGGGGGTAAACTGACCACGTGCGTCCGGTGCAGCTCCTTGGGCTTTACGGAACCACATCTTCCCCCCCTTCTGACCCTTGGGATATGGTCTAGAAGGAGTGGAAAACTGGACTCCAACGACAGAAAGAGTTTTACCGTCCTGCTCACACCTGGTCAAGGTATCCTTCACCTGAGGTCCGAACAAAGCCGAACCATCAAAGAGGGTATTAGTGAAGGATGCCTTAAAGGGGTCCGCAAAATTACAAAGCCGCATCCAGGCTTGGCGTCTAAGAGCAACTCCTGTGCCTGCGGCCCTGCTCGCTCCATCGGCCGCATAGGATATGAGCCGCATGGAGGAGTTAGATATGGAATTCAGGATTGCAAGCTGCAAGGCAATCTTTTCTTGAGCCCCAGCAGCAGAAGGATCCTGGACTACTTCACCCAGTTCCTTGAGAATATCTCGTTGAAGCCTGGTGAAGTGACAAAGGTAGTTCAGCTTAACGATAGCAAAGGTCGCTGAAGAAAACATCCGCTTTCCATACCTGTCCATGGTCCTAGAATCCTTGTTAGGAGGATGGACAGGTACTGAAGGATCCGCCAGTTCCTTCTTAGTGGCCGCCACCACCATAGCATCCACAGAGACACCCTTGGAAAGGAACTGTTTGTCCGTGGGGCCGTGATGAATTTGGATGGTCTCCTGGGGACAGGTTCCACAGAATCTGGAGCCGCCCGCCTTCCGAGCCACTACCTGCATAAGAGGGTCGAAGGCGGAGACACCCAGGAGGTGGAGGGTTGGGATCCAAAGCCTCCAGGTATACCGACTCATCCTCGGAGGGATCAATGGATGGCCAATTCCCCTCTGTTTGAGGAGCTCAAGGATGTCTGAAAAGGAGACATCCTCAGAGGGGATCGTGGGGAACCCTCCGACTCATCTAAGTCGGTATCCGATGTAGTAGACTCGGGGGAGTCTGTGTGTTTCCTCTTACACGTCCTCTTCCGAGGGGGTTCACCTGCTGGATCAGGAGAAACTTTGGAAGAGGAGGAAATTCCCAATGGGGAAACCTGGGGCGATGGATCCCTGGGCCTGAGAGCAAGAGGCTGGCAAGAGGCGTCTACAGGCACTGATGAGGGAGGAGCTAGAGGGATGGACCGTTGACCAGGCTCAGAGGCCAGGACACTCCTCATCACCTCAAAGGCACCCCTCCCCGGGAGGCCGGAATATCCCCGCTCCGAGGAAACAGGAATTCCCGGCTCCACTGAGAGGGAAGGCTCCGAGGCCGATGTCAGCGCCGAGCTTACCAAAGCCGAAGCCCCAAGAGGGAGAGCGGGGTCGGACAAGGGTCCGATGCCACTAGCCCCCTTGGAGCCGACAAGGGAAACCCGACGACCGGATCCCTCCAAGGAAGGCCTCAAGGAGGAGATCGGAGCCGAGGACGACGGAGCCGAAGGATGTATCGGCTCCGGCACCGAAACGGTCGCTGTCCCGAGAAGCTCCGACTCCGAACTCTGGTGTGGAGTCGGAGGAGGAAGTTCAAGGGGTGAGGCTATAGCCGAAGTCTGCTGAGATGGGCTATGGAGCATTTGGGCCAGTGCCTGTGACTTCAACAGCCTACTTACCACCCTCTCTAAGTCGTGGTCAGACAGCCTGGAAGATCTCGAAGATCGGCTCCGATGGCTCCGCTCCGACAAAAGAGGAGACCCGGAGCCGAGTGGATACTCAGTACGAAGGGGACCGAGATCTCTTCGGACGAAGCCATCGGAGCCGAAGTCCCTGAACTCCAGATGGAGCCGAAGGTTTCGGCCCGATGTTGATAAGGTGTCGGCTCCAGCCGGCGCGGACAAGGCCACAGTTGACAAGGTATCGGAACCAGCCGGGGCCGAACCCACTACTTTATGGTAGATACATCGGTTCCAGCCGGAGCGATCTCGGCCCGACGGAGCCGGAGCCACCGGAGGAGGCTTGGATACTGAAGCCTGAGCCTTCGGTGGCTTAGAAGGTTTCCCAGACCCTGCTTTAGAGGGAGAACCTTCTGGCTTAAGTAAGCCACGGAGGATAAGCTTATTCCTCCTTTCCTGCAGGACTCTCTGGCTAAAAGAGTGACACAAAGCACAGGAGTCCTGCAGGTGCAAAGGCCCCAGGCAATAAACACAAGAAGTGTGACCGTCTGTCAGAGACATTTTCTGACAGCACGAGTCACACTTCTTGAAGCCTGAGACCTTGCCTTCCCTAGACATATCCTAGGAGGAAGTGACACACACAAACCCCAACAAACACACAAAATTAATCCCCTAACACACAACACACAGGAAGGGATTAACCAAAGGGGTTTAGGCCTAACTAAAACTTTACACTAAAGGTTATAAAAAGTTTGAAAAACAAGGGAATAGGGTGGGCTGTAACTCACTACAGACTATAAATATGGATACAAGGGGAAAATAAAACCCTAACTAAGCTTTTCTTTTTTAACAAGAAAATCACTTATCTCAGCTGGCAAAGGAGACCTCTTTCGCTAAGCGGCAAACGAGATCTGAGGTAGTTCCGCCTTGCATCATGGGATATAGGGTTGCCTCGAGCTGGTAAAAGGAGTTCTCAAGCTAAAGCAAGTGCCGAGTCAGAGCCGAGGATCGGCTCCGAACCCATCCAGCAAGAATGAAGGCGAGATTGACAACTTAACATTCATACTTGACTTAGAAATGGGGTCCATTCCCATCATGGTTTTAGAAACCCAAAAGATTTGGAGAAATTAAAAGAGAAAGACTGTAAGCCATGTTGCTGTATTCTGTCTCCTACAGGTTGCTAAGGGGTGATATGTACCTGCTTTAAAGGGCAGTCTCTGACCCTGCCATGATGGAAATGCTACACATTTGTAAATCAAAGTGCAGTAGGGTCACGTGCTCAAAGGATCTTAACCTAGCCTCTGACATTAACAGGTCATGCTGGAGAGATAGATACAACTCCCAGAGACTGATACTTCTCTGGAACAAGCTTCCAGTTCACATAAAACAGAGCCCCACCCTGACCTTTCTCAAATGCAACCTAGATCAATGGATGGGTGATTGCAAATTCACTCATGGGATGGTGCCCATGTCCCTCCTGGACAGAGGATGTCAGTATTAACTACCATAGACCCTTACCTCTGCGAACTTCACTCAACTAACCACTGACAACTGGGGAAACTCAGGATAAATACGGCTACGCTTTTAAGGGCTCTAGAGCCATTAGCCTAGAAACCTCCTATGAACCTATATAGCTACCTTTTGCAGGAAGGAATGAGTAGTTCCCAGGCACACCCTGTATTTATGAAAAATCAGGTAGGAAGGTTTCAAAGATAAGGTATGGAGCTCAGAAATCCTTCTGGCACAGGTAATGGCTACCAAAAAAGACCTTCCAAGATGCAAACTTCAGCTCAACTTTGGCAGCAGTCTGAAAGGGAGGTAGTAAGATTGTAATATTCCAGGGAAGTACTGGACCCATGAGCAGGGGGCATAGGAAAATGGTTCCTTTTAGAAAGTCTGAGGGATGTAATGGAAGCGTTATCCTCGCCAATATGGAAAGAAGATATAGCTACCAAATATACCTTAATAGTGGAATAGCTGGCTCCATTTTGAAAAGGAGATGCAAGAAAATCCCAAATCACTGGAACAGGAGCATAAAAGGGATATAAACTGTTATTGCGAACCCAGAACTAAACTTTTTCAATCTGCTTTTATAGATCCTCCTTGTTAAAGGCTCCTGAGAAGAGGTCAAAATGTGAATAATCAAGAAGGAAAACCTGGACTGTCTAGCCATCATCTGAGGAAACCCCAGCAGATGAGATAAAAGGTATGGAGCTGAGCCTAGCACCCAGGGAGGATGTGCCACATGAGGCCAGAGGAAGGGAAACCATACTTGTTGAGGCCAATAAGGTGCTATGACTGTGATCTTTCTCACCAAGGTTTTCTGCAGAAACCTGGGTATTAGGTGGAGGAGGGAAGGTGTAAAGGAGTCCAGGGGGCAGAAAATGTGGATTAGAATATCCCTTGGTGAATCCTCTTCCTGTGGGATAAGAGCAAAAAAACTTGTAGCACTTGGTGTTGTGAGGAGATGCAAAGAGATCAGAACTAAGCCAGCCCAATGGGTGAATATCCGCTCCACTACTATTGGGCTGAGGGGCCACTTGTGAGGAAGAAGGATGCACCTGCTCAGCTTTTCCACTAGAACTTTGGACTTCTTTGAAATATGCTTTCAGATATTCCATATTACCATACCCCATGGCTGCCCTCCATAAGGGATAAGATTGGGTTCCTCTCTGTCATGTTTGTTAATATAACAAACCACCAACATGTCTGTCTGAATAAATACCACACTCAAGACAGAGAATCCTGTGCAACACTAAGAGAACACATCTCCAAGATATTGAGGACTGGCCTCTGCCTGAGACCACATGCCTTGGACTATCTTCTCCAAGAAATGACCCCTCCCACTCTAGGTAAGAAGCATCCATGGTTACCGTAGCTCTGGTTGAAGCAAGGATAAAGGGGCATCCTGCAAATTTTTGTTAAAAATATCTGAAAGGACATGGGATGCTGAGTGACTGACCATGGAATGGCTAAAGTCCATTGCAGAAATACATGTGGTATCTGGCCAAATGAACTAAAGTCAGTTGGCTTAGAGGATTAAGGATCTGTTGATAAGCTGTTTCCTGTGTTCCTCTGGTGCAAGGATTGATTCCTTCAACCTCAATTGCTTAACTGTGTGACTCTGAGCAAGTTATTTAACCAGACACTGCTGCCGGATTGAGTCTGAAAAAGTCTATGGAGATCAGTGCTGTACCCCAGAAAACAAATACAAATAAAATAAAATTGAGGCTGCCATGCAGCCTAAGAGGCAAAGTATCAGTTTTGCTGGTTTCTTCTGACAGTCAGTATGGTCAAAGCTTGCTGCTGAAGAGAAGATATTCTGGTCTGAGGAAGCTTTGCAATTTGAAGCGTTATGTCCAAAAGAGCTCTGATGAATTCTAAAGATTGTATTGGCTGCAGCTTGGACTTCATTATGTTCACTGTGATCCCCAGATTTGAGCAAAGATGAAAAGGAATATCTAGCCTTAAAGAGTAAATCCTTGGTGGGAGCTGTTATGAGCCAGTCTTCCAAATAAAAGAACACAAAGAACCCCTGTAGTCAGGGACAAGCTGCTGCCACTGCCATGCACTTGATGAACACCTAGGGAGCTGTGGTCAGACCAAAGGGCAGGGCTCTGAAATGAAAATGACTAACTCCCAGCCTGAAGCAAAGGAACATCCTGGACTGCCTGTCTATCTTTATGTGGTAGTATGCATCCTGAAAGTTGATCAATCACATCCAGTGACTCTCCTTTAGCAAAAGAAAGGACTGTAGTGTGACCATCTGCAATTTTGTTTGTTTTAAAAACTTGGTTACGTGGCTCAGGTCCACAACTAAAAATAATCTTGAGTAAATTCCAGATACTTTGTGGTCTGGTGGGGTCTCTTGGATGAATCAATTGTTCAGGAGATTCCTTATTTCTGAAGTGACTACTTCCTTTTGAGAAGCTGGCATGTTGGGAAGTCTTTATGTGGGTACTGGGAGAGAAAGAAAGGGAATGAAATAACCTCTGGTCATGATCCTCTTGCACCTATTTGTCTAGAGTGATGAACATTCAGTTTTCTGGGTGCAGAGATAAGCTCTCTCCAACTGCCTCCAGAGAGAAGCGATCAGGCAAAAGTTCAGGACAGCTGAAAGGACCTCTCAGAGTATGGTAACCTGAAGGCCTGGCTTTGCAGACCACCTCTGCCCCAAGGGTGAAGTCCACTATTAGAATTTCCTCCCTCTACCATGGGGGGAGTTCTATCTCCAGAAGTGTTGGAAGTGAACTCCTGTGACTTATGAAATTAAAGTATCTTACGTCCTTCATGATTCCTTGAAAAGGTTCTTTGAGCGGTACAGAATTTAATTCCCATTCTAGATTGCAAGAGGTCCAATAACAGAATGAAGAGAAGAAACCAGATAGATTTGGGTCTGGAGGACATTCCTCATCATCCTGTCCATGTCTGCTTCACTGGGACCCCAGGAGGCTGAACAAAGGACAAGGTAGAAGATGGAAGTCTGGTGTGGTGAAAAGATCTCTCCTATAAAACTGGCAACCTTAGTCTGGATGAAACCAGTTCCGAGGAAAATCCTTTTTTTTTTTAAACAAGGAAAAATCTTTATTAAATTAGCAAGTATAACACAGGCAATGCAGAAGTTATGTACTTACCATGATGTTCCATCTGTTGTCCATTTTCATTTATCCTTGACATATGGAGTTCGGTTCTGATAACGGAACCAACTTGCCCTTTACTACAGCTTGCCCGGGTCAAAGACTCTTGAGCTTCACCTCTACCCACAATCCCTCTGTCCCAATTATATCAGATCGAGTTTGCAGATTAGATATAAAGTCATCGATAAGGAAGCATCAATGTAAGCCATATCTGCTATGCCTTAATGATCACAGTAAGTTATATGTACATTAACTGTTCCACCAAAGAGTCTTCAAAGGCCAGGGGATGGAGAGAGGGGAGTCAAGGATAAATGAAAATGGATAACATTGATGAAACATTATGGTAGGTACATAACTTCTTTATCTGATTATGTCAATTTTCCTTTTATCCTTGACATATGGGGCAGAGTCACCAGCTACTTTAAACCTTGGGAGGACTCATGGAAGGACATTCCTGAGCACCACTGAACCAAGGGATGCTCTTCCCCTAAAAAACAAATTAAATTTGTAATGAGTAATAAAGGTATGGGGAGAAGCCCAAGTAGCTGCTGCACATATATCATCCAATGAAGCTTTAGACTGGAAAACTGCTGAAGTGGCTACAGATCTTGTAGAATATGCCTTCACAGACCTAGACAAGGCAATTTTCTTCTCGTTATAGATAAAGGAAATACAATCATTGAGCCATCTGGCTAAGGTCACCTTGCTGACTGGTTTATCAAACCTAGCACTTGAAAAGGAGACAAATAGTTGGTCAGATTTTCTCATGTCCTTCATCCTGTGAAGATAAAAGTGTAATTGTCTGTGAACATCTAGCAAATGCAAACAGTATTCACCTCTGTTCGGAAAGTCTGAAAAGAATACCGGAAAATTAATAGTCTGATTGATTTTAGACTCTGACACTACTTTTGGCAGAAAGGTGGGATTTGTTTGTAAGGAAACTCTGCCTTTGTGAAAAATCAGATAAGGTGGTTTACATGCTAAGGCCTCAATTTCTGAAATTCTTCAGGCAGAGGTTATTGCCACCACAAATAATGTTTTCCATGACAAATACTTTAGGTCACAGTCTGCATATGGCTCAAAGGGAGAATGTACAATGGCTTGCAACACTAGATTTAGGTCCTAAGGTGGAGTAAGACCTTTGAAAGGAGGTTTTTGCAAACGTGCCCCTTTTAAGAATGACTTACAAAGTGTTTGAGAAGCCAAGAAATGTTCTTCCAAACCATCATGAAAATTTGAAATTGCTGATATTTGTACTGTGATGGTAGAAGGGGAACCTCCTGCATTGAAAAGAGAGGGTAAGAAATCTAAAATATAATCAACAGAAGTGGAAAAGGGGTCAATATCCCTTTCACGAGCCCAAATGGTAAATCCCTTCCATTTGCTAGTATACAGATTACTGGTGGAAGGCTTATGAGAAGCTAGGAAAATTTGGCATATTGGGGAAGAAAGGTTAAGATGCCTGGCAACTAATGGAACAGGAGGAACCATGCTGTCAGCTTGAGGTTCATAATGTCTGGATGAAGTAGTCCTCCTTCCAGATGGAGCAGAAGATCTGGAGCTGGGTCCTGAGTCCAAGGTCACTGAATCAGGTAAGGCCAAAGAAAGGGGAACCATATCTACTGAGGCCAAAAGGGAGCAATGAGGATTACTTTGCTCTTCAATCTGAGTGATTTATGTAAGAATTTTGGAATTAGAGGTATCGGGGAAAAGGCATATAGGAGTCTGGATGGCCAAGTGTGGAGAACAGCATCTCTTAGTGACTTCCCCTGAGAGGGAATCAAGGCAAAGTAGTTGCTGCACTTGATGTTTAGGGGAGAGGCGAATAGGTTGCAGAAAGGCTGGCCTCATTGACAGAGAATCCTTTCCGTCACTTTTGGTTTGAGAGACCACTTGTGAGGCTGGAGAATACATCTGCTCAGTTTGTCTGCTATCACACTGGAATTCCCCAGAATGTTCACTGCTATCAGAAAGCAGTTAGAAGAGATTGCCCACTGCCACACTCTGAATGCTTCTTGACAAAGGAGATAATATTTGGTTACTCCCTATTTGTTGATGTACCAAACTACTGACATATTGTCTGTTTGAATTGCAATTATTCCCAGAGGAAGAGCTTTTTGAAAGGCTTGCAATGCTAAAAGCACCTCTGTTAGCTCCAGAACATTGATATGTAAGTTGGCCTCTAAGGGGGAACAAGTGCCTTGGACAGTCTGGGAGGCATCCGTGGTCACTATGGCCTTGGGTTCAGGAAAGAAGAAGAGGCAGCCCAGGAGAATTTCTTTGGAGTAAATCCACCAAGCTAAATCCTTTCTGCAATTATAGATGATCAGAATCTGGTCCGACATGGGTTGGTATAGCATAGACCATTGAGATGCCAGCAGCCATTGTAGAATTTTCATGTGATATCTGGCTAGGGTAACTAGAGTTATTGTCAATGCCATAGAACCTAGGGCCTGTAAAATTAATCAAGCGGGTACCTTTTTGCAAAGAATTTTTTTCTGAACCTGAGTTTTGATTTTTTTGAAGTCCCACTGGGGGAAGGGATGCTACGGTTGCTGGCATATTCAGCACTCCCCCATATACTCTAAACTCTGAGTCAGAAACAGTTGAGTTTTTTTGGGATTTACAGTTATTCCAAGATACGAACAGGTGTTGAGAATGTAATCCCTTGCATCTGTCAGTTGATGCCTGGTTGGAGCGGTAATAAGCTAGTCATCTAAATACAGAAACACCTAAAATCCTTGCAGTCTCAAGTGAGCTGCTACTACTTTCACACATTTGGTGAACACCCTGGGGGCTGTGGTGAGACCAAAGGGCAGTGTCCTGAATTGGTAATAACTGGTGTCCAGCCCAAAGTGGAGGAACGTCTTGGAGCACTTGTCCATTTTATGTGGTAATATGCATCCTGAAGATCTGTCGAGCACATCCAGTCATCCTTTTTCAAAAATGAAGGAATAGACTGTACCATGACCATCCAGAATTTCATTTGTTGAACTGATTTGTTCAGCACACTGAGATCCAAAATTGGTCTCCAGTCCCCTGTCTTTTTTGGCACTAAAAAGAATCTTGAGTAAATTCCGGATCCTCTCCAGTCTGGTGGGACTTCTTGGATGACTCTTTTCTCTAGCAGTTTTTGAATTTCTAGAACTGATGGTTTCCTCTGACTGGGTGGAACATCGGGGATTTATTTGCATACGGGGAGAAGAAGGGAAAGGGGCAAAGTATAACCTCTGGAAATAATCTGTTGCACCCAAGAATCTGTTGTTATATTTAGCCAGGCATTTCGGTGCAAAGATAAGCATCCCCCGACTGCCTCCAGAGGAAGAAAGTCAAATCTCCTTTCAAGAATGATGAAATGGCTTACCCAGGAAGGAGTTCCTGAAGCCCCAGTTCTACAGACCACCTATGCCAAGTGGATTGGGTCTTCCATTGTAGTTCCCCCCTCTGCCCCTGGGAGAACTGGCACCACATGTGTCCTGGAAAGGCCCTTGGGATTTTTTTGAACTACATCTTTCCACCACTCCTCTGATTCCTGGAAAAGGATCTTTGGGGAGGTGGAAAAATGCATGCCCACAGCAGAATGGGTATTACCATCCTTCTCACACCTAAATAATGTCTCTCTAACTTTTGGGCCAAACAGAGATGAACCATCAAAAGGTGCATTTATGAATTAAGACTTACATGGCTCCTCAAAGTCAGACAGGTGCATCCAGGCATGTCTTCTTATGGCTACACCTGAACCCTCCAATCTGGTGGTCCCTTCAGCTGCATGCATAATGAGCCTTATGGACGAGTTTGACACAGACTCCAGGGTGGCCAACTGGGAAGCAGTTTTTTCTTGGACCTTCTTAGTAACAGCTCCCACCATGGTATCTGACAACTCCTTGATCAGATCCCTTTAAAGTCTGGTAAAATGTTCCAGGAAATTCAAAGACCTTAAGGAGAAGGTCAATGAAGTGTAAACCCACTTCCTAAATCTATCCATCAACTGAGACTCTCTGTTGGGTGGATGGATAGATGAACTCTCCTCAGCGAGTTCCTTAGTCATGGAAGCCACTATGACCATGGCATCTACCGCTAAACCTGTAGCCCAGAATTGTTAATCCTCAGGTGCAGATTCTCCAAAGGACCCATCATCAGAACATGACCTTGGGGACCCCTCCCCTTCATCAAAATCAGTGTCTTTCATGACTGATTTATATGGGGAATCTAAGTGCTTCCTCTTGCACTTTTTATTCTGAGGAAGGTCCTTAGGGGGATAGTCTGGAGAGGTATCAGAAGATGACAAAATTTGTATCTGAGATTCCTGAGGTTTCGGTATTCGCTTCCCCAGTGGAGAGACAGGTCGAATAACTGGGCATGAGGAAGGTATCTGCTCCGAGGAGGGTGGGACCGACTGAGTATCTGTAAGTGACAAGGCCCTCCCTATTGTCTTGAAGGCTGCCCCCCCCAAAAAAAGGGAAGGAAGCCCGGAACCAAGATAGACTGCCTCTGAACCACAGTCACTCCCTGCTCTGAGGAAACAGCCCCCAAGACAGAAGTTGGAGCCAAACTGAACCATGCTGATGCTCCAAGATGCAGGGATGTCTCCAAAAAAATTGGAGTTGACTTCTGCCCCTCAGAGCAGACAGGGCAGATACAGCCCCTGGAGGTATCCAGATCTGAAAGAACTGAAGAACTCACATCAATAACCAGTTTGGAAGCGAGAGAGATCTCCAGAACCAATACAGTTGGTGCAGGATGACTCACAGTTGTAAACTCTGATGCCTCAGAGGAGGAGTAGTTAAAGGGGTGAATAAAGGTTCAGCTCCTGAGCCCATAAGGGCGGGAGCCAAAAGGAGTCCTGTAAAACCTCTTCCCCACAAAATATATTCACCCATCTCTCCATGTTGACTTCTGTATGACTTTTGGTGGAATGGACTGACATTAGAGAGGGTGATTTAGGCCTCTGAAGGAAAACTTTGGGTAGCTCACCGACAAAGGGGTCAATAAATGGGAAGTAACTAGTTCTGGGTAAAACATGTTTTTGCACTATATCCATACTCTGTGCTAATGTAGTCGGCATCGAGGAAGAGCCAGAAAGCAATATTTCTTGTGCAGAAGCCTTCGTCGTCAAGGCTTTTGAATCAGAAATAGTGGTCGGTGCTGGTGATTTCCCCAGTACTGAAGTCTTACAGCTGGAGTCCACTGGTTCCGAGAAACTTTTAGGAGTCAAAGATCTAGGCTTCTTAGGTGTCAGTTCTGAAGGAGACATTGGTACTGATAAACTTCTCTTTTTGCCCTTCTCCAAACAGGACGATGAAGAAGGAGAAAAAACATCTGTTTTACTCTTGTCTTGAGCAGATATGGCCTTTCCAAAGGTGGAAGGAATCAAACGTTTCAAGATTAATTTGTATTTTCTTTCAAAAAGAGCCCTATGACTGAAGCCATGGCAAATACTACAGTCTTCCTGTAAATGCAAGGGATCCAAACAATAAACAAAATCTGAAAGAGGATCTTATGGTCTCACTTCTGGCATTTTTTGAAGCCAAAAGGTGCCTTAGTTTTGTCAGCTATAATAAAAAAGTCTGGAAAGGGCACATACCACATTCACATGAAAGGAAGGAGTTAGAAAAGAACATCCACCAAGAAAAACTAGACAGGATAGTAGTCTTTATTTTCCTTTTTCTTAAGAAAAGGGAAAAAGAGAGACAAAGAAACTATCAACGATGATAGTAAAGGAGTACAAAGAAGTGTACGTAAAGAGGGCTATCAACAATGATAGTGGAGAATACACCAGAATGTAAGGAAAGGGGACAGTGATTACAACTTGAAGGGCAGACTACCAGCAAAATGACGATAGAGTTAAAATAAGGTAATAATCACAGAAAAATGAAGAAACTTGAAGGAATATAAAGAAACTAATTATTTATTTTATTTTATTTTTATTTTACATTTGTTGACCGGGCTAGTATAGCTGGAGATATTTCCATTTTCAGTAGAGGCCCAGGGAGAAAAGCTCCACAGAGAATACATAAAGAAAAAAAAATCATAGTGTTTGTAAGAAAGTTAGTAAAAGACAAAAACTAACAACTCTACAATTTCATATTATTACTTAATTATCTAAAATATGAACTTAGCTCGAGAGCTCTGGCAAACGCATCTGTCTGGAAAAGCAGCATATGAGATCTGAGGTAACTGGGAGAGAGGGATTGTGGATAGAGGTGAAGGTCAAGAGTTTTTGGCCCACACAAGCTGTAGTAATGGCCGAGTTAGTTCCAATATTGGAACCAAACTCCATATGTCAAGGATAAAATGAAAACTGACAACATCAGATCATACATTTATATAAATTAAAACAAACCATACTGACATATTTTTAGTTGCAACCATTATTCTTAACATAACATTCCATCTGTGTTGTAGATCTTTGTTCATTCATTACCATTTGGACCTCGGTTCCATCCTCTGAACTGATACGGCCATTTCCATGCTTGTGCCAGCCAAAAACTCTCAGATAAGACCTGCCCATAATGCCCCTCTCCTAGTTACTTCAGATTGAGTTTGCCCACCCTTAGGTAATAGATGTAGTAATGGAAAAAAAATAGTAGGAGGCTCTGTCTGAGCAAATACCCTAACCAGGAGTTCCTAAAGTCCACCAGGAGTCCAGGCAGGAGGAAGGAGGACGGGAAGTAATGAATGAACAATGATCTACAACACAGATGGAATGTTATAGTAAGACATAACTTCTTTATCTGATGTTGTAAATCTTTGTTTATTCATTACTATTAGGACTGAGTCCCCAACTACTTGAGTCCTGGTTGGCCCTAAGGAAGGATATTCCTGAGCACCATAGAACCAAAAGATACCCATCCTCTGGAGGTGAAATCCAATTTGTAATGAGATATAAAGGTATGAGGTCTTGCCCTAGTGGCTGATGTGCAGATATCATCCATACAGGCTCTGGAATGAAATGCTACAGAAGTAGCCATAGATCTGGTAGAATGACCCTTTATTCTGGAAGGTAAGGATAGTTTATTCTGTTGGTAGATAAAGGTAATGATGTTTCTAAGCCAGGAGGATAAAGTTACTTTGGAAACAGGTTTACCCAATCTGCGTCCTGCAAAGGCCACAAACAATTGATCTGTTTTCCTGAAAGATTTAGTCCTGTCCAAATAATAACAAAGCTGCTGATGCACATCAAGGGTGCGCAAAAGGTACTTCCCTCTATTAGAATGCTGAAGGAAGAAAACTGGCAGGTCAATAGACTGGTTAATGGAAAAGCCAGAAATGACCTTGGGCAAGAAAGAAGGGTCAGTACGAAGGGACACCCTATCCATGTGGAAGATCAAGTAAGGACTCTTGACAGTCAACTCCTTCAGATCAGATACTCTTCCAGCTGAGGTAAGTGCTACTATAAGTAAGGTTTTCCATGACAAAAATTGCAAATCACATGAATCAAAAGGCTCGAAAAGAGAACCTGTGAGAGACTGAAGTACCAAAGTCAAGTCCCAGAGTTCTAAGGGAGGCTTGACATGTAATACTTCTTTCAAAAAGTTCTTGCATAGGCGGTGTGAAATAATTGAAGAATTATCAAGATCATTATAAAAATTGGCGATAGCTACTAAATGTACAGTGATCGTCGAAGCTGATGCTCCTGCATGCAAAAGCAGTAGTCGGGTATTGTAGGATCTTTTGAATAGGCATAGAGAAAGGGTCTAAGTTCTGATCTTTGGCCCAAATAGAGAACCTAGTCCATTTACTAGAATAAACTTGTCTAGTGGAAGGTTTGTGTGAAACCAGAAGAATTTCACGAACAGGAGATGGGATGTCTGGCAGCCTGGCAATTACTGGAAGTGAAGGAACTAAACTGTGAACTTGAGAGTGTGCAGGTTTGGATGAATCAGTCCCTGAGGATGAGATAACAGGTCTTGGGAATGATCCAGGATCCACGGACTGTGAATCAGATGAGACCATAGGGAAGACCCGGTGGCCAATCATGCGTTAAAGCATCCCTCGGTGGTTCCCCCTGAGGGGGGATCAGGGCAAAGTAGCTTCGGCATTTGTAGTTTAGAGGGGAAGCAAACAGGTCACAGCAAGGCTTGCCCCAGCATTGGAAGATCCGATCCGCTGTTACAGGGTTGAGGGACCACTCGTGTGGTATCAGGATGTTCCTGCTTAGATTGCCCGCAATAAGGTTGGAACTCCCGGGAATGCATGTTGCTATAAGGAAGCAGTTGGAAGCTATCGCCCAGTGCCAAATCCTCATGACTTCCTGACACAGGGGGTAAGACCTGGTTAGGCCTTGCTTGTTGATATACCAGACGACTGACATGTTGTCTGACTGAATTGCAATGGTTCCAGAGGGTAGGGACGCATGGAACGCTTGCAGTGCTAGGATAACTGCCCTCAGTAACAGGACATTTATGTGCAAATTAGCCTCCATGGGGGACCAGGTGCCTTGGACAGTCTTTCCCTGGAAATGCCCCCCCAACCAAACAAGGAAGCATCTGTGGTCACCATGGCCGTGGGCTGGGGAAGACATCATGGTTGACACCAAAGATTTGTTTCTGGGTTCATCCACCATAACATTTCTTCCTTGCAACAGTTTGAAAGATGTATCATGTGGTCGAGTGGGTAAATTAGCAATGACCATTGTGCAGAAAGGAGCCACTGTAGGATTCTCACGTGCAGTCTCGCCAGTGGTACCAACGCAATGGCAGCTGCCATGGAGCTTAAGAGTTGCAGTACAAGACGTGCTGGTACATAGGTAGAAGGTCTTGGATTTGGTGTGTTATGTTCAAAAACCTGTGAGGGGGGAGAGAAGCTTGACAGGATGTTGTGTCGAAGACCGCTCGAATGAATTTCAGTGTCTTCATTGCAGACATTGAGATTTGTGCTTGTTGATTGCAATTCCCAAGTGGAGAGCAAGACTTTGAGTGTAAGAAGATTCCTGGTCAGAGCAGTAAGGAGCCAATTGTCTAGATAGGGAAACACCTGAAATCCTTGTAGTTGAAGATGAGCTACCATAACTGCCATACATTTGGTGAACATTCGAGGGGCTGCAGAGAGACCGAATGGCAGTGCCCTGAACTGCTAGTGATTGGCTCCCAGCTGGGAGCAGAGAAACTTCCAGGAGAGGTGATCCATCTTATGTGGTAGTATGCATCCTGGAGGTCTATGGAGCACATCCAGTTATCCCTCCCTAGGAAGGGAAGAATGAACTGTATCGTGACCATCCAGAAATTTTGAAGTTTGACAAATTTGTTCAATAGGCTGAGATCCAGGATTGGTCTCCAGTCCCCTGTCTTTTTTGGCACTAAAAGGAACCTCGAGTAAAACCTGGATCCTGTCTGTTCTGGTGGTACTGGTTGGATGACTCTTTTCCTTAGCAGCTTTTCTAGTTCTAAGGCTGCTAATTCACTCTGATTGAGTGGTACATTGGGGATGGGAGTTAAATCAAATGGTATTTGGTAGCATCTGGATATTATTCTCTGTATCCAAACATCGGTAGTAATAAGATGCCAGGCTGGTAGATGCAGAGAAAAATTACCCCCGACTGCTTCCAGAGGAAAGCAATTGGGCCGCTGCTCAAGAGAGCTGGTAGGGTCTGCTGGAGAAAGAATCTCCAATGCCCTGGTTATGTG
This sequence comes from Protopterus annectens, assembly GCF_019279795.1. Taxonomy (NCBI): domain Eukaryota; kingdom Metazoa; phylum Chordata; order Ceratodontiformes; family Protopteridae; genus Protopterus; species Protopterus annectens. The sequence goes on along the minus strand of NC_056750.1, from coordinate 212,071,018 downwards.
GACCCCCTCTACCCCGAAAGGAACATCTTCCATATGAGTTGCCCCCTCTGCCCCAGGGGGATTGTTCACCACGAGTGTCACGAAAAGGTCCTTTGGATTTCTTGAACCACATATTTCCTCACTTTTGGTTCCTGGAGTAGGACCTCTGGGGGTTGGAAAGGCATATGCCCACAGCAGACAAGGTCTTTCCATCTTTCTCACTACATGTGTGTCTCGTACTTTGGATCCAAAAAGTGCAGATTGGTCAACAGCTGCATTGATGAATGAAGATTAAAAGGGGTCTGTGAAGTCACACAACCGCATCCAAGCATTACGTCTCATGACAACGCCTGATGTGGCAGCTCAAGCTGCCCCCTCGGTGGAGTGAGATATCAAACGCACTGAGGAGTTTGAGATGGATTCAAGGGTAGCTAGCTGTGAGGTGGCTGTATCACGCACCTCATCAGGCAGTACCCCACCAAAGAGGGAGACATTTAGGAATTTAGGTCTCTTTGGAGGCAAGTAAAGTGTGCCAGATAGTACAGCGACCGAATGGCGAATGTCGCTGAAGCATAGGTCCATTTCCCTAATCTGTCCATGGTCCAGGACTCTCTGTTTGGAGGATGGACGGTGGAACTATCTTCTGCCAGTTCCCTCTTGGTGGCCGCTGCCACGACCATAGAATCAACTATCAACTCCTAGGACTAGTGGGGCTGGTCTTCAGGTGTAGATAAAATTTTTTGTCAGGCCTCTGAGGGACAGGTTCTATGTTGTCCAGGGCCTTCCAGGCATGCTGCACAATGATTTTAACAAGGTCATCTGCCAGTAGAGTCACCCAGGAAGTAGATGGCTGGGCACAGAAGGCCTGCAGGAACACTGATTCCTCAGAAGAAGGGTTATAGGACTTCCAGTCTCCCCGCTGCTTGAGGATTTTAAGAATGTCTCCGAATGAGATGTCATCTGGGGAAGACCGTGGGGACCCTTCCCCCTCATCACAATCAGTGTCTTTGGTGATAGATTCCTCTGGTGAATCAAGGTGCTTTCTCTTGCACCATTTCTTCCAGGGTGGCTCCCCAGTGGGATATTCTGAGGAGGACTCCGGAGAAGGGGTTCCCTTCAAAGAGAGTTCCTGTGACTCCTTTGCCCAGGGTCCCAAAATAGAGGGTTGGAACAGGTGCATGCTAGGGGAGGGTTCTGATACTGATGTCACTGCTGCTGACTGCGAGTCCACTACCTGTACAGCAGGCCCACCTGAGGAGGGATGGGAGTCCGGAACTAGGAGGGACAACCTCGGAACTGGGGTCACACCCCACCGTGAGCAACCCACATCCAGGTGAGGAGCTCTGAGAGAACTGGAAGCCATCAGAGCCATGGACATAGAAGGCGACAGTGAAAATATAGGTGCTCGGCTAGGTACCAAGGTACAGATGGTCCAAGCACTCCTTCGGGAGAGCATTAGTTCCACTGGAGCCAGTGCAGCAAGGGTGGACAGTGCCGACAGGGAAAACACTGCTGTTGGAACCGAGACAATATGCACTGGAGTGGACGTATCTTGTCCTTGACAGGTATTCGAGTTTTGGAGCCGATGGAGCCAAAGAAACTGTCAGCACCATGGCTGGGGATGGTGCCGAACCAGGTACAATCATCAGAGCTGACATTGGATCCAAGAACGGCACCGAAGATAGTGGTGCCGAGGTCAGAACCAAAATAGGGGTGAATATCATGGACGGCACTGAGGGAGAAGACACAGAGCCTGGTGCCAAAGAGGTCTGCACTGAGGGCTCCAGCAAAGTATGGAGCCAACTCGGTTCCCTAACTGATGGAGATGCAGGAACCGAGTGACTCCATTTGTCCTTATGTTTTTTGGTTTTTGGAGGGAGGGTGAGACCTCCGACCCAGATAGAGCCCCTGAAAAAGGCGTCTTGAGTAATACGTTTTGCCTTATGTTTTTTGGTCTTTGGGGGGGTGAGACCTCCGACCCAGATAGAGCCTCCAAAAAAGTGTCTTGATTAATCCATTTTTCCTTATGTTTTTGGTCTTTGGAGGGGGTGAGACCTCCGATCCAGATAGAGCCTCTGAAAAAGGTGTCTTGAGTAATCTGTTTTTCCTTATGTTTTTTGGTCTTTGGAGGGGGTGAGACCTCTGACCCAGATAGAGCCTCTGAAAAAGGTGTCTTGAGTAATCCATTTTTCCTTATTTATTTTTTTTGTCTTTGGAGGAGGTGAGACCTCTGACCCAGATAGAGCCTCTGAAAAAGGTGTCTTGAGTAATCCGTTATTTCTTACGTTTTTTGGTCTTTGGGGGGGGTGAGACCTCCGACCCGGATAGAGCCTCTGAAAAATGTGTCTTGAGTAATCCTTTTAAGATAACTTTATTTTTATGTTCTGGTAGTGTACAATTACTAAAACTAGCACAAATGTCACAGTCAGCTTTAATATGATCCACACCCAAACGGTAGACACAACAAACAAGTGTATCTGAGTTAGGCATCTTACATTCACATTTGTCACACTGTTTAAATCCCAACTTAGCTTTGTCTGACATAGTAAGGCAACAAGGCTATCCTATAGAAAAAATAAGGGAGAAAATACCAATGATGTTATTTTAAAAAATACAACTAGTAAAAAGGAAAGGCCTGTCAAAGACAGGAGAGAGGGACAGTACCAAAAAAGGTAAAACATTAAATTACCAAGGAAAAGGGTAGAAAATAGGCCTATGTTATAAGCGACAGTGAGAAAGGGCTAAATTGACTAAAAATTAAATAATTTTGAAGAGAAACTGCATTAAAATTAACAAATTTCTACTTAGCTTTGAGAGAGATGGCTAGCACATCTGACTAGGAACACGGCAAACAAGATCTGGAGTAACTAGGAAAGGGGCATTATGGGTAGGTCTTAGCTGAGAGTTTTTGGCTGGCACGAGCTTGGAAACGGCCGTATCGGTTCCGAGGACAGAACTGAGGTCCTAATGATAATGAATAAAAAAGAAGCTATGCACTTACCATAACGTTCCATGTTTGTAGTCCATCTCGCCTACAGTCTTGCTGGATGGGTTCGGAGACGATATTTGGCTCCGATTCGGCCGATACTAAAGCTCGAGAGCTTTTATTGACTTGAGGCTAACCCCTATCCCATGAGGCCTCACGGAAATTCCCCAGATCTTGTTTACAAAAAAGCAATAAGTACCTAATAGTTATGAAAACTATAAAAAACTGTGTACATACAAAACATTGTATAACATTATCTATGCCAGGTGGACAACAACTACAACCAGGTCAGACAGCATAAGTATAGTCCATCAGATCCTCCAGGAACTGGAAGAGGGCAGGAGGGAGGGATGCAAGAATGTAGGTGAGATGGACTACATAGGTTGGTACTGGGCTATCTGCCTGAAGGCATATATTAGCCCAGCCACGTTGTGCGGTATTCACTGCCCATTTAGTAGTTCCCTAGACCCTTGTACTAGCAGCTAGTACCCTTGGCCCCCTATCTAGTAGTGCTGTTGGTGTGATCCCCGGTGTGAACTTTCTGTTACCCATCCACTCATCAAGGTTCCTCTTGAAGAGTGATAGTGAGGGGCTCTGTCTTATGTAGATCGGGACCCTGTTCCATAGTAAGGGAAGTCTCTGCGAAGGGAATCTATCCCTCCAGCATGTTCTATTCATTGTTGTGTTGAGATTTATATCCCTAGAGCGTGTAGCTCGAGTAGATTTGGTTTTGCTAAGATGGAGCATGTTCAACAATTCTGGGTTGGACATGGCTCTGTTAGTTAGACAGAGATCACCTCTGAGAAAGCGGTATGCAACAGAGAACAGTCTTAGCTTTTCCAAACGTGCTGCATAGGGCAACTGTCTGAGGCCAGTAATTCTCTTGGTTAGGTACCTCTGTGGTCTCTCCAGGTGCTGGAGATGTCTTGCCAGGTACATTCCAATTGGTGCATTGTACTCAATAATGGGTCTGATGAGGGGAAGAGTAGAGGGGCACCATTACATCCTTAGATCTTGATGCGAACCCTTTTGTGATCAGATGGGTCACACAGAAGGATTTTCTAACCACTTTGGCAACACGGTTATCAAAGGAAAGCTGACTATCTACTTGGGTCCCTAGATCCCTTATTTCTTCTTCAGATTTCAGGGGATTACCTCCTATGTTGTAGTTTGCGGGTACTCTGTTTTTTCCAAAGGGGATTACTACGCATTTTTTTTGCATTTAGCTTGAGACCATGGCTTTGACACCATGCATCAGTCTCATTTAGGCCCTTCTGGAGGATCTCCACATCAGCCAGAGACTCTATTATAGCACCCAGTTTGCAGTCGTCCGCAAACTTAGTCAGCCACAGCCTTTCTGTGCTTGCCTGTACTTCTGAGAAGCATATGCCAAACAGGAGGGGCCCCAGGACAGAACCCTGAGGCACACCACTCGTTACTGGTCTGGATTCGGACATAGATCCCGCTACTCTTACTTTATGGGATCTGTCTGAGAGCCAGTTTGCGATCCATCTTGTGACATAAGGGTTTATGCCCAGGCTGGTGAGCTTATCAATAATACCTGAATGGAGAATGGTGTCAAATGCTTTAGCAAGGTCAAAGTAAGCCGTGTGTACCTCCTTTCCCTTATCTATAGCCTGAGTAACTATCTCAAAGAAATCCACCAGGTTCAAGAAGCCTGATCTGCCCTTGATGAAGCTGAACTGTGTGGGGTCCAGCGACTGGAGGTTCCCAAGCTCTCCATTTATGAGTTCCATAATGATTCACTCCATAGCCTTACAGATCAGACTGGTCAGGCTTATTGGTTGGTAGTTCCCAGGGTCAGTTGTGGCCCCACCCTTGTGTAGCGGGACCACCATTGCCGTGTGCCATTCTATGGGCACATATCCTGTGGAGTGGCTGAGACTGAACAGGGTATAAGATGCGGGGTTAATTCCTTTTGGAGCTCGCGTATGACACTGCCTGGGACACCATCTGGTCCCATGGAGGCAGTGTTTTTAGCTTTAGATAGAGCCTTGTTAACCAACGTATCAGTAATAATTGGACTTACACAATCCCCTAGAATGGTAATAAGCCCTGTAGGTGGTGAGTGGGGAGAGAAATTTGCACTGAACCTGGCAGCCAAGATGCTGGCAATGTCAGAAGGGTCAGTGTATTTTGTTCCATTTTGTACTAGCTCAGAACATACCTGAGCATTGCCATTTAGGTTTTTGACGTAGCCATAGAAGGCCTTATGGTTATCCTTGGCATCCTTGGCAACTTTCTTTTCAAAATTAGCTTTAGATGACATGATGAGGGCCCTCAATTTCTTACTAATGCTGATCAGGGATGATTTTTCTACTTGAGATTTGGCCTTTTTTTGTATAAGTCTCCTCCTTTTATTGTAAGTTTGCTTACAAACATGGAACATTATGGTAAGTACATAACTTCTTTATGTTATGTAGTCCTATCTCACCGTAATTCTTGCTGGATGGGACAGTGTCCCTAGCACCTTTATCCTGGGTGGCTCAAGCAAAGAGACTCTTCAGCACAGTGGACCCAAAGGATGACCTATCCCAGGAGGCCAAATCCAATTTGTAATGAGTGACAAATGTATGTGGTCTTGCCCAAGTAGCTGCTGCACAAATAGTATCAATTTGGAGCCTAGATCAAAAGGCACATGAAGTAGATACTGCCCTTGTAGAGTGGCCTTTTACTTTGTTGGGTAATTGTTTGCCAGCAGTCTGATAAGCAAAGGAAATGCAATCTGAAAGCCATTTTGAAAGGGTAACCTTAGAAACAGGCAAGCCTTTATTTTTGTCTGAAAATGAAACAAATAATTCATCTGATTTTCTGAATTCTTTAGTCCTGTGTAGGTAAAACCGGAGAATTCTGTGAACATCTAATTGGTGTAGTCTGTATTCAGATTTATTAGAATGATTTGGAAAAAACACTGGTAGCTCAACAGTAGTGTTAAGATTTTGCTCTGAGCATACCTTAGAAAGAAAGGAAGGGTTTGTCCTGAGTGAGTCTCTATCCTTGTGAAAAACAATGTAAGGAAGTTGAATAGTAAGAGCTTGCAGTTCTGAGACTCTCCTAGCAGAGGCTATGGCTACTAAGAATAGTGTTTTCCAAGATAATAATTTCAGATCTGATGAAGAAGAGGGCTCAAAGGATGTAAGAACTAAGTTTAGGTCCCAGGCTTCTGGTGGTTGTTTGATTGGAGGCCTGAGAAGGAGAACTCCCTTCAAAAAAGGTTTTGCACAAAGAGTGGGCCATGATGGGGTTTCCCATGAAGCCAAAATGGTAATTAGAAATGGCAGTTAAATGAACTTTGACTGTAGCTGCTGCAGCTCCTTCATGAAAAATGGATGCAAGGAAGGACAAAATTGATTCTATAGGCGCTGTATAGGGATCTAAGCCTTGATTTACAGCCCAAATACAGAACCTTTTCCATTTGCTGGAGTATAACTTCTGAGTGGAAGGCTTATGTGAAGAAATCAGAATGTGTTTGACTGAAGGTGAGAGGGAAAATACCTTGCTATTCTTGGAACTGGAGCAGCCATGCTGTCAATTTTAGCGTGTGGATGGTCGGATGGAACTGTCCCGATTGATGAATCAGGAGGTGTGGAGATGGCTACAGAATCCATGGTTCCTCCAAAAGGTAGGGCCACAGGAAGGGAAACCAGACTTAATGAGGCCAGTAAGGAGCAATGAGGATCAGGGTACTCCTCAATTGTTTTGCTTTCTGTACTACATTTGGGATGAGAGGAAAGTATGGGAAGGCATAAGGGAGTCCCGGGGGCCAATCGTGGACTAGATCATCCCTGGGTGACATTCCCGGATGGGGAATTAGGGCAAAGTAGCTGCTGCATTTGGTGTTCAGGTGTGTGGCAAATAGGTCGAAGCAAGGCTGGCCCCATCTGTGAAAGATCTCTTTCGCACCTTCTGCATTCAGGGACCACTCGTGAGGCATCAGAATTGCTCGACTGAGTTTGTCTGCTATCACACTGGATTTCCCTGGGATGTGCATTGTTACCAGAAAGTGTTCAGTGTCCATCACCCATTTCCAAACTCTTAAGGCCTCTCGGCAAAGCGGATAAGATTTGGTTTCCCCTTGCTTGTTTATGTACCACACGACAGACATGTTGTCTGACTGAATTGGAATTGTCCCAGTGGGAAGAGAACTGTGAAGTGCTTGCAACGCATATAGCACCACTCTCATCTCCAGAACATTGATGTGTAAGTGGTTCTCATGGTTCTGCCAAGTACCTTGGACCGTCATTCCCAGATAATGTCCCCCCACCCTATCTGGGAAGTGTCCATGGTCAAAACTGCCATCTCTTGGGGAGGAACAAGTGGATGACCTAAGAGAAGTTGTTCTGTATGCAACCACCATGTCAGATCCTTCTTGCAGGTGTTTGTGATAAGAATCTGATGAGACAAGGAAAGATCCTGCATTGACCATTGGGCAAATAGTAGCCACTGAAGTACTCTCATGTGTGGACGGGCTAGAGGAACTAATAGAATAGAGGAAGCCATAGTCCCTAGTACCTGAAGGACTACCCTGGCCTGAACTTTGTGACTGTTTAGCAAGGATCTGACTTGGTTGCATAGTGATTCTACTCTTTCTGGTATTAATCTTGCTGACATGGTGGTTGAGTCTATTTCTGAGCCTAAGAATACAATGTGCTGCGAAGGAGATAAGGCTGTTTTTTTTAGGTTGACTGTGATGCCTAAACTGGCGCACAAGGATAGAGTCTCGTCCATGGTTGTGATAAGTTGATGCTTGGTGGTAGCAGTGAGGAGCCAGTCGTCTATGTATGGAAACACCTGGAATCCTTGACATCTCAGGTGAACCATTACCACTGCCATGCATTTGGTGAACACTCTGGGGGCTGTAGTGAGGCCAAAGGGCAGTGTTCAGAACTGAAAATGACTGGCTCCCAGCCAGAAGCGTAAGTGTCTTCTGGAGCACCTGTCCACTTTGATGTGGTAGTATGCGTCCTGGAAATCTATTGAGCACATCCAATTGTCTTTCCTGATAAAGGGAAATATCGACTGCAGAGTGATCATTCGGAACTTCGATTTCTTTATGGACTTGTTGAGTCTGCTGAGATCTAGAATTGCTCTCCAGTCCCCTGTCTTTTTTGGAGCTAAAAAGAATCGAGAATAAGTTCTGGATCCTATTTACTCTTTGGGGACTTCTTGGATGACTCTTTTTTGCAGCAACGAGATGACCTCTGATGTTGCACAGTCTAGTTGAATGGGTGGCATGTCTGGTAGAGACTGACTTACTGGGGGATCAGAAAGAAAGGGGATTAGATAATCTCTGAATATTATGGTCTGTACCCAAAGATCTTGTGAAAGTTTTAGCCAGGCGCTTGGGTATAGCGATAGACAACCCCTGACTGCCTCCAGAGAAGGACAGTTGGGCAACCCCTCAGGGGCAACGGAAGGGATGATCAGAGAGGGTTTCTCTATCTCCCTGGTGTTGTGAACCTCCTCTGCCACGAGGATGGCGACTTCCATTATATCCTCCCCCTCTGCCTCTAGGGGAGGGTTGACCTTGTGCCTGAAGGAAACCTTTTTGGGATTTACAGAATAACATTTTCCCTCCTGTATTACCCTTGGGATAGGGTCTAGATGGGAGGGAGAAATGGACTCTGACAGCAGATAAGGTTTTCTCTTCCTGCTCACACCTGGTCAAGGTCTCTTTCACATGAGGTAGAAAAAGAGATGAACCATCAAAGGGGACGTTGGTGAAGGAAGACTTAAAGGATTCCGTGAAGTTACAAAGACGCATCCAAGAATGTCTCCTCAGAGACATTCCTGCTGCGGCTGCCCTACTCACTTTGTTTGCTGCATATATCAGCCTCATGGGGGAGTTAGCTATCAATGTAAGGGTGGAGAGCTGCACAGAAACCTTATCCATGGATCCCGGAGCTACTGAACCCTGAAGGGTATCTCCCAACTCCTTCAAGAAATCCCTCTGAAGTCAAGTGAAATGGGTAAGGTAATTCAGCAATCTTAGAGTAAATGCCACTGAAAATAAGGTATGCTTCCCATACCTATCCATCGTCCTGGACTCCTTGTTAGGAGGATGGATGTTAGAGGATGTTTTGGACAACTCCTTCTTGGTGGCCACTGCTACCGCCATAGCATCAACTGGAGCTCCTTTGGTAAGAAAGGACTTATCTTCCAGTGCAAGCATGAATTTGTTTGGCCTCCTCGGGATGGGCTCCACTGTGTCTGGGGAGGTCCAGGCTTTCCGCGATATGACCCCTAAGAGCTAGTCATAAGGTGGTGTCACCCACGAGGTGGATGATCAGGAATCAAAGGCCTCAAGATACACTGATTCATCCTCAGTAGGGTTAGAGGTCTTCCAGTCACCCCTCTGTCTCAGGATTTCTAGGATGTCAGAAAAGGAGATATCCTCAGAGGGGGATCTATGTGACCCTTCTGATTCCTCCAAATCAGTGTCAGAAGTGACAGACTCAGGTGAGTCAATATGCTTCCTCTTACAAAGTCTCTTCTGATGAAGCTCTCCAGTGGGATAATCTGGGGAGGTCTTGAAAGAGGGGGCACCTCCAATGGGGTCTGCTTGGGTCTCTGGTTCCCTACACTGTGGGGGTGGCAGGGGAAAAGAGGTTGCTGCCTGCTGCTGGTGGGACATAGGTTCCAAAGGTATGGCTTTTGCAGAGGATAAGGCTTTTTCTATTGCTTCAAAAGCCCCCCCCCCTGCTCCGAAGAAGACTTCCGCTCCGAGGAGATGGATGGTCAGCTCCAAGCAAGGGGGAATGGCTCCGAAGCAGATGTGGGAACTGAACTGAGTCGAGCCAAGGCACCGAAAGGGAGGGTCGGTTCCAAAGAAAACCCAGGGTGACCACCCCCTCGGAGTCGACTCGAGAGCGTCAGCTCACAGATCCCTTGGCTCCAGACTGAGTCACT